>NW_023604972.1:76714470-76845452 GCF_014898055.3 Talpa occidentalis
CCAAGAATGGCACATATTAAAAAAACTAGCAACAACAAATGTTGGCGAGGATGTGGAGAAAAAGGAACTCTGTGCACTGTTGGTGGAGTGCAAACTGGTCCAACCACTATGGAGAGCTGTGTGGAGATTTCTGGACCTACTAAACATAAGCTTCCATATGATCCAGCAATTCCACTCCTAGGTATTTACCCAAAGGACACAGAAACATCAATTCCAAAGAGCACCTGCACTCCTATGTTTATAGCAGCACTGTTTACAATAGCTAAGCTTTGGAAACAACCAAATGCCCAAAAATAGATGACTGGATCAAGAAGATGTGGTACATATATACCATGAATATTACTCAGCATTCAAAAAGATAAACACATGCAATTTGCAGCAACATGGATGGCACTGGAAGGGATCATGCTCAGCGAAATAAGCCAAAAAGAAAAAGAAAAATACCGGATGGTCTCACTCATAGCAGGAATCTAGAAAACTTAATAAAGGGACCAGGAAAATGAATATAAGAAAGTGAAAATCAAAATCAACAAAAAACTATGAACCAGAGACACTTTTTGGGGGGTGGGGTGCGGGAGGGGAAGGATTGGGGCGTTTGCAATTGTATGGGGGAATATAAAAATAAAATTTAATTTTAAAAAAAATAAATAAATAAAAAAAAAAAAAAGAATATCCCATGATTAATTGGGATTTAGTCTAGTGGTGCAAGGGTGCTTCAACATACAAAAATCAATAAACACCATATTAATAAAAGGAATGGCAAAAATTAATTCATATGGATTAAAGACTTGAATATAAGACCTGAAATCATGAAATATATGGAAGAAAGCATAGACAATACATTCCTTGACATCATCCTTAGAGATGTTTTTGGAGACTACACTACAAAGATGATGAAAAAACAAACAACCCAATTAAAAATGGGCAGAGGATCTGAAAAAATACTTCTCCAAAGATGTCATACAGATTGCCAATAGGCACATGAAAAGCTGTTCATCATCACTTATTATTAGAGAAATGCAAATCAAAATAATAGTGAGATATCACTCCACACCGTGAGAATGGTTACTATCCAAAAATGCAAGAAGCAACAAGTGTTAGGGAGGATATGAAAAGAAGGTAACCCTTATACACTGTTGGAGGAATATGAATTGGTGCAGCCACTTGGAAAACAGTATGGAAATTGCTCAAAAAAACTAAAAATAGCATATTCCATATGTTCCAGTTATCCAACTTATGAGTATTTACCCAAAAGTTAAATCACTAATTCTAAAAGATACGTGTTCCCCATGTTTATTGCAGCAGTATACACAATAGCCAAGAGTTGAAACAATATAAGTGTTCACTGATGAGTGGATAAAGGAGATGTGGTGTATATACACAACAAATACTATTAAGCAATGAAAAGATGAAATCCTGCCACTTGCAATAATGTGGATGGATCAATAGGGAATTATGTTTTGTGAAATATGTCAGCAAAAAAAGACAAACAGCATATGATTTCGCTCACATGTCTATATAGAGAGAAAACGAACACACAGATGAAACAAAAGGGAACTTTTGGACTATAAGACCAATTGGTGGTTAGCACAAGGGAAGGATGAAGGATTGCGTAAATCAGAAAAAGAAGACAATCAATAGTATGATACATAGAAGTCAACATTTAGCAATGAACTTAAAGTAATATATACACATGTTGATTTTCAATGATGTACACCTGAAACATGTAATGTGCTGTTACTTCAAGAAGAGAGAGACCAAGCAGATCTGACATACAAAAAATACTACCTGGGTCTGCAATTGAAAGTGTTCACAGATGTATGCAAGAATAATGAATAATTAAAAGTACAACAAACTTATTTAAATGACACAATTTGATAAGTGTTAATAATGACACACTTTAGAAGCCTTTCCAAGGTAATGAAAATTTCCAACCACTCCAAAAGTTACTTTGTGCTGTTTTGTCATTTTTTCTCCCACATCTCTATGCACCATCCCAGCCCAAATTTATCCAGGTAACTCCGGATCCATTTTCTGTCATTAAATTTGTTTTCATATCATAAAATGTTATATTCTTGGAATGATACAGTATGTGCTGTTTTTTGCCTGCTTTCTTACTTTCATCATAATTATATTGAGACCATTTGTGTTGCTATAGTTTATTCTATTTTAATGATGCAGGGTATCCCATGGTATCAATATATCACAATTTGTTTACTCATACATCTGTTCATAGACATTACAAATAAATTTGCTATGAACATTCATATTCAAGTATTTGTGTGTGGAGTAGATATCTGTGAGTGAAATGAATACCATATGGTAAAAGTTAACTTTAATTTTTTTAAGATTTATTGTATTTATTTATGCATTAAAAAAGCTGGGGCCTAGGTCAGAGATGCAGGGTGTGAGAGGATTCACCAGAGACAGAGTGGGGAACAGAACAGGCAGATCTACTGAAATACACTGCTGAGGGGAGCAGTGGGTGAGACAGGAGAGGTCTGCTGAGCCATGTGGATTTCTCCCTGGCCGGGGATCGAACTCAGGCCACAGTGGCTGGTGACAGCTTAATAGCGCTGAGACTTTAACCCCTGTGCTACCAGGGAGGCCCAAGGTAAGGTAAGTTTAATTTTTAAAAAGTCGTCAAACTCTTTTCCAAAGCACTTTCACCGTTTTATCTTCCCACTGACAATGTATGAAAGTTCCAGTTCTTCTGGTTCCTTGCCATCTTTTAGTATGATCAGTATTTCTAATTTTCACCATTCTAAGTAGGGTGCAGTGGAATCTCATTGCGGGCTTAATTTACATTTCCCTAATGACTAATGGCATTACACATTTTTCATATGTATATTTGCTATCCATACATCTCCTTGGTGAAGGATATTGAAATCTTTTGCTCTTTTTTTAAATTGAGATGTCTTCTTATCAATGCATTTGAGAAGCTTATAAAAAATACAGTCTGGATACAAGCTCTTTATTGAATATGTGATTTGTAAATTTTCCCCAGATCATAGTTTATCTATTCATTTTCTATAATTTAAAATTTAGAACTATCTTATTTCTATAAAATAGTCTCTCATGATTTTGACTAGGATTTCACTGAAGTTATAAAATATGTTGGGCAGAATGAACATTCTAATATAATGAATTTCCAGACCATGAGTACGTTCTCTCTATTCATTTAGATTTCCTTTGATTATTCTCAGTGATGTTTTATGGATTTCAGGGTACAGGTTTGAACATCTTTTGTAAGATTTATTCTTAAGTATTTCATATTTTAATTCTATTGTGAATTGCATTTTTAAATTACAATTTCCAATTATTTGTTGATAGTGTTTACAAGTTGCTTTTTTTTTCTTTTTGGCATATTGACCTGATATCCTGAAACTTTATCAGAATCACTTTTGAGTTTTAAAAGTTTTCTTGTTAATTACAATGTTCCACATAAAAAATCATCTTGAATAAAAACAGTGTTACTTGTCCTTCTCAATATAGATGATTTTTTTAAAGATTTATTTATTTGTTTGTTTGTTTGTTTATACAAGCACTGGGTACAGTCAGAAGATCGGGAGGGTGAGAGAATTCACCAGAGCCAGATTGGGGAACAGAACAAGCAGACCGGTGAAATACACTGCTAAGGAGAGCAGCGGGCGTGGCAGGAGAGGTCTGCGCACCACACCGTGTGGGACCTCACTGGAGGCCAGGGATTGAATTGGTGCTGCAGAGGCTGCCGGCAGCTTCACAGCCCAGCGCTCAACTGCTGCGCCACCAGGGGAGGCCCTAGATGATTTTTATTTCTTTATTTTCCCCCAGTTACACTGTTTAGAACACACAGTCCAGTGTTGGGTAGGAATGATGAAAGTGGATATGTTTTCCTTGTTCTTAATTTTAAGGAAAATGTATTTAATCTTTCACCAATAAATATAATATTAACTACGATTTTACTGCACTTTATCAAATTGAGGAAATTCTTTTCAAAAGTTCGATTAATGAATATTAAATTTTGTCAACTTTTTTGTTTCTACTGAGAAAATCATGTCTTTTCTTCTTTATCCTGTGAATATGGTGGACTACAGTGTTTGATTTTCAAATGTTAAAACAACCTTGAATTCTGGAATAAACTCCATTTGCTCATATTATATGGTCTTTTTACATATCATTAGCTTTGATTTGTTAAAATTTTATTAAGAATATTTTTTTCAGGGCCTCCTTGGTGGCGCAAGGGGATAAGACGCACCCTATGAAGCTATCCACAGCCACTGCAGCACCAGTTCGATCTCCGGCTGGCCAGGGAGATACCCATATGGCATAGCAGACCTCTCCTATCCCGCCCACTGCTCCTCTCAGCAATGTATTTCAGTCAATCTGCTGGTTCTGTTCCCCACTATGTCTCTGGTGAATCCTCTCACCCCCCCCCCACATATCTGGCCTATACCCCAATTCTTGTATGCATAAATAAATAAATAAATCTTTTAAAAATAATTTTTGCATTTATATTCATGAGTAATATTAATCTTTGATTTTCTTCTCTTGTATCAGGGTGGTTCTAGCCTCATAAAAAAGGGTTAGAAAGAATGTCCTTTGAGTTTCCAGAAGAATTTATTAGAATTAATATTAATTATTTCTTAAGTCTTTGGCAAAAATTACCAATGGAGACATCTGGCCTGAAGTTTTCTTTGTAAGAATAATTTTACTAGTAATCAGATTTCCTTAATAGATATTATACTTTCAGGTAATCTATTTATTCTCAAGTAAGCTTTAGTAATCCATGTTTCAGGGAATTTGTTCATTTATTCAAAATCGACAACTTTATTAACATCAAGTTGTTTATAGTAGTTATCCTTTGTCAGTTTTTTTAAGATATGACATCTTCCTCTCTCCTTCGGATATTGGTAATTTCTGTCTTTATAATTTTTCCTTATCAGTCTGCATAAAGGTTTATCAGTTTCATTGATCTCAAGAACCAGTTTTTAGTTTCATGGATTTTCTCAATTTTTTTTCTTTCTACTTCATTGATTTCAGCTCTGATCTTTATTTTTTTTCTGTATATTTTATATTTAACATGCTCATTGTTTTGAGATTTTTTATTTTTATTTTTTTCTCACTAATTGAATATGAAATTAGTGAAATGAATATGAAATGATTTTTTTTCATATTCATTTAGTTCAGAATATTTCTAATTTCCCTTTTGATGTCTTTAATCTATGGGCTTTTTCTAATGTGTTGTTTTGGTTTATAAATTTTTAAGAACTTTTGCATATACACACATATATTTTAACTCAGATTTAGTTCCATTGTGTCAGAGAACATACTTTGAATTATATGAAGCATTTAAAATTCATTGAGACTATATACGTGTATATATATTATGTGACACTATACAAATTTATATATGTATATAAAATATATTAGATTAAATAATAGTTTAAACTTCAAATTATGTTAATAAAGATGAAGACATGGAAGAAGAAAGGTATGAAAATTTCTAGTTTTTTGAAGTCAGCTGAATCAAAAAATTCAATTTCAGTCTTGACTGGCATAATTACAGACCTATTTGTTCAATACATGTACCTATTATAAAAGTCACTTCAGAAGACAAAAGTCAAAATATTCTTTATAATCAAAAGATAGAGAACATAGGACTTGATACCAAAGCATAAATATAACCTAAAGAACACAAGTTTTAACAATAAAGAGGTTTGGGGGGACCTGGGAAAATGTTGACAATATAATGTTAAAAAGTATAGGATGTAAAATGTATTTAGAATGACTTTGAGTATGCAAAACACACATTTATTTTCAACATAGGGGAAAAAAGAATGGCAGTAAATACATCACAGTAGTTGTCTTTGAGTGGTAGAATTACATATATATTTATTTTTTAATTACAATTTATGTTTTTTCAACAATACAAGTAATTCAAGACAAGTAATACAAGTAAATATGAGTTGTAGTTCTAGAAAAATATAGTTTTCCATCTCTCCCTGTTTATAAAGCTAAATCTGATTAAATGGTGCATGAAATGACTTCAAGACCTTCTGCTTAACATTTTTCATAAAAAATGTAAGTTTGCCCCTCGGGCAACATTGCTAAGATAACAACTATTATCACTTAAGTTGTTTTACCTGGGATGCTATCCCTCCCATCAATTTTAGTTTCATCTTGTTATAGAAAAGGTCATATCAAGAAATTAGAGGTGTGAACATTAATGAAAGCCAGTTTTGATTAAAATGGAGCACTTTCTCCCATTTCAGATGATCCAGAAGAGAGAAGTTTTTCCTTTATATGTGTCATTGTTGGTCTTACTATTATATAATTCAGGATCACCTCCAGCAGCTTTGTGTTCTATTTTATGGATTCACAAAAGCACCAAAGAGCAGAGATTAAGAGCATAGACTCTGGAGGCAGATGACCTAGACTTCAGGCCTGGACTTTGAGCAAGTAAGTAAATATCTCCGTGTCTTTTTTTCCCTCACCTGTAAGAAAATGGAGATGATAATCTCAGAAATTACCTTTAGTCATTTTGAGAATCTAATGAATTAATATTTATAATATGTTCCAAATAGTACCTCAATAGTGAATATTATAGAAGTCTTAATTAAATAGAGAAAATTCACTATATCTGAGTTATAGACTATGGCACTTCTATCTTCCTCCAATCTTTGTCCCCCTCCCTATAGTTCTGTGTTTTGTCATGCACAAAATTGTGAAACACATCACATTTCTCCCTTGGGCTCCCATTCCCTTGGCCAGTACATCGTCAAACCATATTTACTCCCCCGTCACAACTACAGTGATTCTCAATTCTTCTTTTTTTGTAAAGATTTATTTTTTTTATGTATGCATACAAGAACTGGGGTGTAGGCCAGAGGTGCTGGGGGTGAGAGGATTCATCAGAGACAGAGTGGGGAACAGAACAGGCAGACTGACTGAAACACACTGCTGAGGGGAGCAGCGGGCAAGACAGGAGAGGTCTGCTGCACCATGTGGGTAGATCCCTGGCCGGCTTGGGGTCTAACTCATGCTGCAGTGGCTGCTGATAGCTTCATGGTGCTGACTTAACTCCTGCACCACCAGGGAGGCCCTTAATTCTTTTTTGACCCTTCCTTACCTCACTGTAAATTACCTCTCCCCATGGATACTGCTTCCTGCAGCTTGCTTTCTACTTTCAAAGCCAAGGCATGGGTTAATCTATACACTAACTTATTTATGTGCTGTTCCTTTGCAGAAGGCCTTTTGTGAAACAGTCTCAGCTCTATGCATCCAGAATGGTATGCTGAGCAAGTGGCTCTTGTTGCTACTATAATCAGTTGTATGCTTGGTTTGAAAAAAAAAAAAAAAAAAAGAACCTAGGCAAAATTTGAATAATCAATAATGTTATTGTGCTCTGTCCTAGTGAGGAGGACAAAGTGTACCACTTTCCCCAACTTATTTGACTAGTGGAAAATAAAGGCTGCCTTTGAAAAAATGCTTCTTTTACTGAAAGGAGTGACTCTGTGGTAAACACATCACAGTTTGGAGAAAAGAAATATTCCTGAGGTAACATTCAAATTATACCATTTTGTCTTGGTGTCAGAATTGGTTCACTACCAAAATTCCAGAAGTAATTCAATCCCCTAATCATGTCATGGGTTTTCATACATATACTTGTTCTACAAATATTTAGGGAGAGCCCATATAATCTACTTTCATTTTACTTCAAAGGTAGTTTTCCTGTACCTACATGAGATCTCACTCAAATCTTATAGTAATTTTTAGAATCTTAATAACAAGTCTTCAAATTCCTTCTAGCACAAGAATATCCTTGTTTTAAAAATTAGGATGCACAAAATATATAAAATTTAAAAAAAATTTAAAAAACTGGCTTAAAAGACTTATTGCAGGGTTCCAAAGGGAGCTCACTTCCATGAAATACTCATGAAATGAACAATATTATTTTGGTCAACTGTATTGATGCCTTTAGGAAAATGGTCCCATGTTAATCCTTTACATTAAAATCGTATCATCTATTACAACAGCATTTTGAAGCATTTGCCGAAAATATCATAGATCATATCATTTCTTCTTAATACTTTCACATAAAGGGACAAAAGAGGGAGCACTAAACAGACATTGTTTTGTAAATATAAACATTGGTTTGTGCTTACTTAAATAAAATGTGAAAAACAGTATACAAAGTAATAATTAGGATGTACAGCGCAGTACAATGATTACTACTCCAAACTTCCTCCCAGTTAGCAGTCCTTCCCTATGCACCAGGGCCCACTTTGGGCTGGAATGGGTGGTGGGGAGGAGGAACTGGTGGAGCACTTTTCTTCCTTCTTGCTGTCTGTAGGCTGCTCCTCATGACCTCACTTTACAGTTGCAGAAGGGGTAGAGGAGGGACAGGAAATTGCTACTTTGCATATATATATATATATGTACAACCTTGAGACCCTTCCGAAGTGATAGATCCCAGGGCTGATTCTTTCTCAAAGACACTACTTCTGAGACCTCATAGTGTGATGCTGGCAACACCTAATTCCACCTGTCATCATGATTCCTTCCTCATGTCCTAGGCATCTGCATAGTGGCCTGTCTCTTCCTGCTATTAAAGTAATTAAACAAGGAGGTCATTTGTCTAAGTTAGATTGGGTGCCATGGTAACAAATTTAAGCAAACCTAAATCTAACCAGAGTCAATTCCAATAAAGGTATTTGTATGGCAGAAACAAAATTTAAGAACGATCAATTACAACCAACCAACTAGGTTTTCTCAAAGTGATAACCACTCAGGCTATAGCCAATCAAATAATTGCCTTACTTTGCTGTGGACCTGCCCTAAAAAGTTTATCCATGTTCTGTTTTGACGCTTCCTGAGTTCAATGTATGCTTGCTCAAAAAAACTCTTGAAAATTTTAATGTGTCCCAGTTTATGTTTTAATAATGGGCATCACACTGTCCTTCTGGATGTAAATTCTTAACATTCTCGGAATTCCCATCTAGTCTAGGAGAGACATTTATGCTGTTGCCAGTCAGTTACTGAAGTGAACTTGGCCTTCAGTACAGCGCTCTTCACTTAGCTGTCACTTCAGGCCTAAGCAGCCACAACCCCTCACTGTTTTCATGTGCCTCAACTCCAGGGGACTCAGATTAATGATTCAATGATTCTCTTGAAGCTTCCTTTCACATTTAGGAGTGATGGAACATTGACCACTCTTCATTATGTTGGGAATGCAGAGTCTTCCAAAAATTTCTCCAACTAAAATCTCTTAAAACAATTCTTTTGGGGGGCCTCCCTGGTGGCACACCACACTATGAAGCAATCCGCAGCCTCTGCAGCACAAGTTTGATCCCTGGTTGGCCAGGGAGCAGCCTACATGGCACAGTAGGCCTCTCCTGACTCATCCGCTGCTCCCCTCAGCAGTGTACTTCAGTCAATCTGCCTGTTTTGTTCCCCACTCTGTCTCTGGTGGATCCTCTCACCTCCCTACCCCTGCATCTCTAGCCTGTACCCCAGCTTTTGTATGCATAAATAAATAAATCTTAAAAAAAAAAATCTTTTTTCAAGACAAATATGGTATCGTTTCACTTATATGTGGAAAATAGAGAAAACCTAACAAAAGGTCAAGAAAAAAACAAAACTTCCAAGCTGGCCATAGCTCTAAGGCATACAACAGGGCAGGGGGAGGAATGAGGAGTCAAAACAGTGTGTGTGGGGAGAGAGCACAAAGAACTATGGTTAGATATCATGGGTGCTATGGTGGTGGGAGAACACCTGGGACTAAACCTGAGGGGAGAATTCAAATACCGTGCAAAAATGTACCGTGATGTAAGAAAATAAATAAATTTTTTTAAAGATTTATTTATTTATTTATACAAGCACTGGGTACAGTCAGAAGCACGGGAGGGTGAGAGAATTCACCAGAGCCAGAGCAGGGAACAGAACAGGCAGACTGAGGAAATACACTGCTGAGGGGAGCAGTGGGCGCAGCAGGAGAGGTCTGTCGTGCCATGTGGGACCCTTGCCTGTGGCCGGGGATCGAACTGGTGCTGCAGAGGCTGCAGGCAAGCTTTGCAGCCCAGCGCTCAACTGCTGCCCCACCAGGGGAGGCCCAAAAATAAATAAATTTAATAAAAGTAATTAAAATTGCTATAGAACTAAAAAAAATATTTTCCAATCTATCCACACTCTTTGCATGCTTGAGGTAAGTACTGAGTTGAGGTCTGCCGCTGCTAACCACTCCTTTTGCAAGTATTGCCTCAATGGTGAACCAAACACCTTGTTACAAACTGTAGGGGTGCTTTGAACCAACTGGGGATTCAGTGAAAACTGAGGTAGAAAGTCTCACTATAATATCCAATACATAATCTTTAAAAGTAGAGATTCTCTGATTACTCACTAGATTCCAGTGACTAGAATACAAGCATCATGAAGGCAAAGATTTCTATTCTTCTATAAAGTGCTGTATCCCTAGAGTTTAGAACAGTCTGACATATAACAGGAGTTCAATAAAATGTTGTCAAATACCCATATTATTTTACAGATATGAAAACTTATGAAGCTTAGATTTTTTTATTATTTAAGGAAACTGTGGCAAGTAACTTGTCCAAGCTCATTCAATTAGTAAACCATAGGTACGATTTGATTAGCGACAGAAAGCAACAAATGCTATCAGTTGAATTCTATTTAAAATTTTCATATTTCTTTGACTTTGTATAGAATTACTTGCATAGAGGTTTTTAATTCATTTTATTTTCATAGAACTCTTCTACATGTTGGTGACCCTTTATCTCAGATATTCATGCTACTACTCATCAATGGAACTGCATGACCACCTAACTTTGGATGCTTACACTGCCATCTGGTGTTTGATATATAAATTGCAAGTTTAATTTCCCTGTATTGTAATGCAGGCCTTCAACGCTATATACTCAGGTTTTTCTAACTTTTAAACTCCTTAACTCCTTTAACCTCCACAACAACCCTAAAAAATAACTACTAGTTGCATGCCCATTTTATGGGTGAACTTATACAGTGGCAGGACCAGGACTTGATGTCAGGCTTTCTAGTGCCAAACCTTGTTCTTTGCTATATTCTACTATCTCCACTGTAGGAGCATTCAAGATTTAATATTTAGAATCTATTTCTAAATAATTCACATAAACTTTTCTTAGATAAAAATGGAATGTAGGCATAGGGTACATTTGACTAAAATAAGATTCACTAACATACATAAGAGTTATTCATTCCTATTTCCTTTCCTCCTTCCAAGATGAAGGTGTTGGTAGGGTCAGTTTCTTCTGAGGCCTCTCTTCTTGGTTCTCCTTGTTTCCCCGCAGGATGTCCTGCTGGTCTGTGTATTGTCTGTGTCCTACTCTCTTCTTTGTGTAAGGATTTTTGTCTATTATATTAAGGCCCACCTTACAGCATTCTGCCTTATACTCTTATATTTAAAGACCTTATCTTCAAATAAAGTCACATTCTAAGGTGCTGTGGGCTAAAACTTCAACATATGAATTGAGAGAGAACACAATTCAGTCCATAACAATTATATTGCATTTTGAAAGAATAATATCAACTCCATTGTCAAAGAACATTATCTTCTTATTGTCATTTTACGAGTTTATTATATCACCCCCAGTGACCTAGTTGATACTAAGAGGCTATAAATTAAAATAATTATTTACATACATGTATTTTCCTTCTTAATTTCTTAGTATTTTAATGTACAAGTGAAAAAAATGATAGCCTGGTATTTCATGAGCAATAATGAAGTCTATAACATTTATCATCTCCAGTTCAATAAGCACTATGCAAGAATTCACGTTATATTGTTATAAAATAATGAACCACATGGAAATGTTTGCCTCATTACTTTGTTATTTCTCCTAAATTAATACTGCACTATCTGAATGGCTTGCAGAGCAGTTCTCCTTCACAGTATTAGAAATTCTGATTATTACACATCATTAATCTAATATTGAAGCACATTTAAAAAATATGGGCAGTGAGACCAATTTTTAATACTGCACCAATCATTTTTGTAAAGCTTCTATCTTTAAATGCCATGTAAGTTACAGAGCACTTTTTACATTGTAAGTCCTCTTAACATTTTGGATAGTTCTTAAATACTGTGACTTTAAGCTAACCAATGTATAATGAAGCCAAATCTTCTAATAATTGGATAACATTGTTTTATTCAAGGATAACCTGGATTTTTTTCTTCATTAATATAATAAGGAAACACTATTTAATAACAGATATCAATTGAAGTCCTGCAATAGTATCTTTTGTAAGTCTCATAATTACCATTAAAAGTATTCTTTTTTTTAAATATATTTTTATTTATTTATGCATACATAAACTGGGTTGTAGGCCAGAGGTGTGGGGGGTGAGAGGATTCACCAGAGACAGAGTGGGAGCAGAACAGGAGAATCTACTGAAATATACCGCTGAGGGGAGCAGCAGGCAAGACAGGAGAGGTCTGCTGCACCAGGTAGATTAGCTCCTTGGCCAGGGATCCAACTCATGCTGCACTGGCTGGTGATAGCTTGAGAGTGGTGAGATTTTAACCCTTGCGCTACAAAGGAGACCCTGAATTGAGTATTCTTACTCTCATCTACAGATGAGGAAATTCAGGGTCAGGAAGGCCTTTGTGAATTGTCCACAGAAATAATTGGTAAGTAGCAAAGCAAGGACTGGAACTCTGATTTTCATCCTGGGCCTGTCTATTTTAAAGAGTTTTCTAATGTCCATGTTAAAGTCAATTTCTAAATTATTTTTCTTTCCCAAGAGATGCGTTCATGAGAAAAGGATTTCATGGTCAAATACATTTGGGGAACACATTCTATTAAATTCCCCATTGGAAGAATCAGACTTGTTATCATTTTAAATGTTGTGAGTGAGGACTTTTACATTAATGAAGACTATTTAACTTTGTATAATCTATGTTTATTCCCAGATTTAATTTATCATTGAACTTTTCCCCCTACCTAGTTGCTACTAATATTCAGAGTGTCTGCATTAATAACTGTTCTACATAAAGTTTATATTAACCACTCAGAAAGGCCACCTCGCAGTTTTTACATTGTTGCTTGGGGACAGACCATCTTTCAGATAAGAATTTAGGTTAGAGCAGGTTAGAGCAAGACAGTAATCTTAAAAGAACAAAAGGAAGTGTTTTTAGTCAAAAGACTTAATAAATTCCATAAGAGTTAAAATCTTCTCTAAAAGCTTTTTTCTGAAACATAACCCACTATCGAAGATATGTTTTTGGTGGAGAAAAATAGCACTCATTTCTCAAATTCATTTTATTAGCCATAAATAACTATTAGGAAATCGAACGCTTAGCCAAGTTTACTACTTAACAAGTGGCATGGCACTGAGGTGTTTTGTTGTAGAAAGATTGTTTGAAAGCTCACTCTATGTTGAAGGGAATAAATTTAAGGGCATTCTCATCATTATCACTCAAGGTCTTGACCAATGCCCCATACAGAATTTTCCTCAGAGGGCCATTTGATGCCAGCAATACAACTGGCATATATATTCATATCTCTTAGAAAATAAGTAATATTACAATTAAAGAGAGGAATAATTACTTTCTATGTTTTTTTTTACTTAAAAATCAATTAGCTTTCTCCCACCCTCCCCCTTTCTATTTACCTCCATTCACCTGTTTTCATTAATCCTTAATTCCTTATCTCAGAACTATAAAGGAATCTCAAAAAAAATCAGGAAGAATATGTAGAAATGGATACAAGTGATATACACTTCTTCAGTGCAAGTAAAGTGCTGGGCCATCTGAACAACCACAGATAATAATCCACTACACTGTGCTATATCAATATGACGAGTTCTCCTCCCCTTTCTCTCTACCAGAATAGAAGAGAAAAGGTATTTGTAGACCCTGTGTTATAGACCACATTTTGGTAAGGTCTTTTAGATGTGTATTCTATGCTGGCACTGCATAGAAGTGAGCTTAGTTCCATGAATATTCTGTGATAACTCTGCAAGACCAAAAACAATTATGAACAATTTAATTATTCTGTAAATATTCATTTTTTGTCTGCATGTACACACACACACACACACACACACACTACTAAATTATTTCTCCTTCAAAAAGCCTTTCATTGGTAAGAAAATCTGAAGACCTGGCAGCCAGACAGGAAGTCTGAAAACAATTTGTAAATTACCAAATTATAGTGAACTTGGATTTAATCCTATAGTTTGCACCCAGCACCCTCATCCCTGTAGTTCCGAATTTCACCTTGCTCTAACTGGTGTAATTTTCTACTTTGAAAGAGGTACTTAGCCTACTGTAAAGAGCCTCCCTTGAATTGTTTTCATTTTGAATTGTTTCAATTTCTAATTTCAACAGAAATTTCTACTGAAGATCAACTTGTATCATTGGAAAGTAAATTCTAATATAACACCTAAGCTGCAATGTCATAAGTGACATTTCACTTTTTTCCTTGTGCTAGCCTAACAGATACTTCTTTACCTGTTCTGTGTTATTTAGGAAACAATAGTATCTCATTTTAATGGTTGTAGGGTAAATGGTTTTAAGCTTCTCTGCCCTCCCACCATTAGGATTGCCCTGCCTGATGGGGCACCATCAGGTGTTAAGTTATGTTGTTACATTGTTGTTAAGTTATGTTGTTTACTTCTGTGGGCCATGACTCAGTATTGAGATATTCTCAGAGAGAAGCAGAGGCAGGAGAGAAAAGAGGAGAAAGAAGGCCTGAGAAGCCCAGAATGAAGACTTGCCCCCCACCTCAGCACCCCTGCCTGCCGTGTACCTGTTTGCTGCACTACATGTAAAAGCTCAATAAAAGCTCAATAAAAGCCTGAGATAGCCACCGAGGGCTCTAGGATTCCTCCTTCACCCGCCGGGTCTGCCGAATCAGAGGAAAAACCTGCACCATGCCCATCCTGCCACAACAGTGAGGTAATAATCAAAAAATTAGGCAGTTAGTTCAGCCCTAACTGATTTGTAGTACACCTGCTCTTCAAACTTAAAACAGAAGCAAACATGTTAGGAATCTATTCTGTATAGTTTGGGCAATCAACTTTTAAGTAGAATAGAGAAGTAAAGAAACTATCCTGCCATTTGTACTGGTTTAATGTCATTATCTAAAAGCTGCTAGGCTCCAGAAAGGTCCAATAAGTTCATATGTAGATTGCCAAAGTATCTTAGTAAGAAAATTCATTTTCACTATAATACCATTTGCTAGGTGCAAAAAGCAATGCTCAACCTTCAGACACCTACTCTTGAAAGCCTTGAGAATGTGTACATGAAAGAAACTTGGTGACAAATGATTTTGATGAATATAAATTTTCAAAGTAGAGACTCTTTTAAGGGTGAAAAAATTAAATAATGGAATTAAGTTAGCTAAGGAGACTGGTTATATACCTCAAGGGGTCTACTTTCCTAATATATTTATTGCCTTCATTAATTTTAATTCCTTTATGACTTTAATTTAAATATCAAACACCTCTGTGTTAACAGTTGCTGATATTTTAACTAGCTTTGTAAGAAGAACAGAGAACAGCCACTTTCAAGCCAGTGGGTGGTGCTCACAGCCAACTCACAGTAAAAGGTAAAGCCTACCAGGTTTCTCTCTCTGAACACTGCTTTCTGACTTTCTGAACATACTTCTGCGAGGGAGGGGCAGAGGTCTGCTATGTTGACCTTAACAGACTGAAGATAACAGGCCTCACTCTCTTGCTCTTCCAGCTTCAGCTTATACCCTGGTCTCCTGTGCTGATGCCCCTGCTGTTTGGATCTGGTCATGTGCTGGCCAATTACTCTCTCTCTCTCTTCAACTTAAGATTTTTTCTTCTGTGGGGCTTCTCAAGAGTATGTGTAGCATTTTCTTTTTTTTTTTTTTAGGAATACATTTTTTTTTTTGTGTGTGTGTGTAGCATTTTCTATAATTTTGATTTTGGTTTCGAAAGAGGTAAGCCTTCTACTTCAACTGAAAATCCTCTTGGATAAATTCTGTCTGCCCTCCGAAAACTTAGGTTTGGAACAGACAGAGGCCAATTTGACAACACAAAGAAGGGTGAAGCAGTCTTTATCTTATTGATAGGAAAGGAGAGAAGGAGGAAGGCCACCACACACTGGAGATTTTGAACCAACCAATAGAGAATTCCTTTAAAAGGCCAGCGCTTCTCCTAGGGAGGCTGTAGAGGCTGTGCCAATTGTAGATCCTTCCTGGGACCCCAGTGATGGGGGAATAGAAAGACTAGAACACTACAGGAGGTATTTAATAGTAGGGCTGAGGCAGGGACTGCCTAAGTAAAAAGAGTTTTGGTAAGATATTGGAGCTTCAGCAAAGGCCAATGAGAATCTGTCGAAGTTTCTTAAAAGTATTATCCAAAATGCTGTACTTACACAGACATGAATCCAGATATTCCAGAAGATGCGTGTACGATTAGCATGACATTCATTGGGAAGGCACCCCAGATACAAGGAGGAAATTAACCAAAGTTGAAAGTGTTAGAGAGATGCGTCCTTCCCAATTGGTGGAAACATCCTTTAGCATTTATAATGCAAGAGGAGAAAACTTAGGGGGCAACCATTTTGACAGAGAAAAGACAGGATAGGTTAGGAGGTACAAAGAATGAACATAGAAAAGAAACAGGAGTGAAATTTTAAGGAAGAATTGGTAAGCTTATTGAAAGGAAGAGGGACACTGGAAGGGCAGGTGTCCCAGACTGGGAGCAAGAGGGGGGAAATAGAATAAGAAAATAAGAGGAAAGGAAAGGAAACAGCTAATGGCACAGGATGAGGATTCAGACAAGTGTGACAACAAGGAATACAGGCAGAGTGGAAGGAATGAAGAAGCAAGGAGGGAGGAAAGGAGACACTTGGTAGTCCAGATTGGGGGTTCAGATGAAAAACTTGATCAGAAAAATCAATCAAATGGTCCCCCATGGTGAGAGTTAGCTGAGCTCCCAAGGAGTAACTCTCACTATGGGGAACCATTTAAATGTGTTTTTTTTAATTGTTATTTTATTTTATATATTTTACATCATTTTTCATTTTTGTACAATGTTGTTTTTTCTTTTTTTTTCTTTTGTCCTTTGGTAGACAGTGGAACAACCTATTCAGTTTTGAATTCTGAATTGCCTCAGGTCAGCAAGAGGATGGTATAGTAACTGTGGTTATAAGAAGACACAACACAACATTTTCTAACTCAAAGCTGTATGCATCAATTGGGAAGAACCTCTGAAATGCCTGTTTGGTGACACTGACCCCCAACATAACTATACATGGAAGTATCCAATCTCTCTCCTCATTCTCCTTGTAAGCAAACCCTTTTGCATAATCTCACATATCTGCTTTCGGGTCTTGTTCTATGTCTTCAGCATAGTGGTGAGAAGTTATAATCCAGGTCACCCATGTGTCCGCTGCAGTTGACCTGTAACAGCTTCTCTTCAGATACTAATTGAAATTGAGCAGCTGGTTCTCAGATCTTGTCTGATTTTCTTCTGAAAGACCTCCTTGGGAATGACTGTCCAGTTCTCTTCACCTGTAGATTCAGTATCGTTGATTAAGATGCCACCTATTAAAATTGCTGAGGTTGTGGTACAGCAAATACTGTTGCATTAAATGTAAAGACATGTGGAGATTCTCCAACTGTGACACTTTTCTCCTTAACTCTTCTTGCTAGAGAAAGGACATTTCAAAGAAGAGATTCAAAGACACTGTGAATCTGAATTCCATCAGTCTCCTCGCCATATAAAGATGTCTTCATCAGCACTTTCAGTTCACAGTGTCAGGTCATATCTATCAAGTGTCTTTTTATTTTTAATCCATATTTATAGCTACTCAAATTTCATTTATTTTCTTTTAGTATATCTTGATTTGGGGATAAATATTATACCTGAATCTGAATTTGGGTACTGAAACTGAGATTTAAAAAAAAGTTTATCCTACAGATAGCAATGAATAGAAATAACTAGAAATTGAATTATACCCTCTCCAAAGCCCACACTCTAATACCATACATTGTATTTCTCTTGAGCTCAAAATTCCACCTCCTGTAATTTATTGCAAGCATATAATTCATCAGAAGACAACAAGCTGAGATGAAAAGAGGGAATTTAAGTCACTAAAATAGGAAAATATAAACAATGATAGATCAGCTAATGGAATACTGTATCCATTAAAATTGTGAGATCTCCCATTAATCAAAATTGAACTCAAGTTAGTATTTTTGTGCTCTTTGGATAGACGCCTAAGAATATAATTTCTGGGTAATACGGTAAATCCATTTTTAGTCTTTGGAGGAATCTCTGCACTTCTTTCCATAGGGACTGGGTCAGTCTACATTCCTAGTAAAAATCAAAAGAGTACAAAAATACTAATTTGAAAGGAAATCTGCACTCCTATGTTTATAGCATGTCTATTTACAATTATCAAGATATGGAAACAACCTAATGCCCCAGAACAATGAGTGGATCAAAAAGATTGTGTGTGTATGTATATATATTGTGTGTATGTATATATATATATATATATATATACACATACACACACACACATTGTGGAATACTACTCAGCTATCAAAAAAGATAAACTCATGCCATATACAGTAGCATGGATGGAGCTGAACAGGATTACCCTAAGTGAAACGAGCCAAAAGGAGAAAGTTAAATACCAGGTGGTTTCATTTATATATAAGATCTATAGAAGCCAAACAAAGGAATAGACAAACTGTACAACTGACCCTTGAAAGCAGATGGTAGCGCTGAGATTCTCAGGAAGGGAGGGAGAGTAGAGTAGAGAAGGGACATGATAGAGAGTGGTGGAGGACTGTGGGCACTTTACTGATGGGAAAGCTATGGTGATCACACCAAGGAGGGAGAGAAATCCTATATTATTAAAAAGTAAACAAGGATGTTTACAATTTTTTTGAATTTTGCTCATGTAATAATATATGTATACCTTCTTAAAAATTAATATAAAATGATAATAAAGATAAAAAACATTTTAATAACCATAAAGAGTATAAATAAAAAAGAATGTCAGATGAGAAGTGTTAAAAAATCCTGGGGAAGTAGAAAGCACTCACCTTGCATTATAGGACTTATAGAACGGGGGCTACTCCCAGTGGAGGCACTTCAGAATGGGACAGCGAGAAAAAGCAAATTAACTGCTCTAAGAAATGCTGAAAGGGCATGTGCCCTGGGGGAGGCAATGATGGACTGGGGATTGTGTGAAAGGCTGAATAGCAGACACCAATGATTATCTATTTCTCACTTTGTCCTCTATATGCTTGCCCTTCCTCTCTCCGGGAAGAACACTGAGTCCCTCACTCAGTCTGATGGTGCAACCAGGTGATTCAGCGGAAGACATAGACATCACATTTGCAACACAGCCAAAAGAAGATAATAGTCACTGCCACCTTAATTAGAAGGTTGGATTGTCACCTGAGGAGATGAGGAAGGCTGTGGATAGCCTCCTCAAAAAACCAAGAGCGAGATGACTCTGGAGAAACTGCAGAAGATGGAGGAAAAGGGTTCGACACATACCCACTCCCCATACTCACAGTCTGTCAAGAACCACACTCAAGGGCTCATTAATTCAGCAACAAAGACAAGCACCTGGGCCATGTAAAGGCCTTCAGCAGGCACTGCAACATGGCACTAGAGAACGTGAAAATGTGATGGAGGTCCCTAAGAGCAGGAAGGGCAAGAAGAAGCCAAAGTCAGCCAACAAGGATTGGTGTATTTCTAGGTGTTTATGTTCAGGGACTTGGTTACTGTGTTCTTGCAGAGCTTTCTCATTGCTGGTAAGTAGGGACTGCCTCACCTACTCAGAACTCACTCCCTAGTCCTGTGAAGACCTGCTCTTTCTGATGGGAATTAAACAAATCCTGGATTGTTTAAAAAAAAAAAAAAAAAAAAAGGCCTAGGGGTTAGGTCTCAGCATTATCACCACTATGGCCTAAATTCAATCCCTGGCCAGGGAGCTGACCCACGCAGCATAGCAGACCTCTCCTGTCTCAACTGCTGCTCCCCTCAGCAGTATATTTCAGTAGACCCGCCTGTTCTGCTCCCCACTGATCCTCGCTCTGTCTCTGGTGAATCCTCTGACCCCCCACACCTCTGGCTTACATCCCAGTTCTTCTATGCATAAGTAAATCTTTAAAAAAAAAAAAAAAAGAAAGAAAGAAAAAGAAAGTTGGACAAGCTGTTTAGAAAGCAACCACCCCAGACTGGAGCAGATGGATAGGCACGGTGAAAGGTAGCTTGGGGTCACGGAAGGATGATGTTCACAGAGCACTTTGGTTTTCATAATGCTCAATTTAATGTTACAAATTCAAAATTCCTAAGCACTTAGATCACATTTTCAATTTGTAAATCTAGCAAGTTTTAACCACTTTTGATGGATCTATTGAGAGATATTTAGTCCATTTTACTAGGTTGGTTGATGATTGATACCTGTTTAAGCATATTTTTTTTATGAACCAAAGAAAGATACTTATTAAACTTATGAAATACAGTTGAGAACACAAAAAATAAAACATTAGTGCTTACAGGTTCAGTGTTTGTATTATGAGAATTATAACTTTAAATGCACAAGTTAAAAATGAGGATACTTGAAAGTTGAAATATTAAATTTAGAAAAATATCAGAGAATAAAAAAGTGAAGTAGGACCAAGACATAATAAAATAAAAGTAGAAATCACTGAAGGGAATAACATATGAAAAATTTCAAGGAATTTAAAAACTGACTGTAAATAAAGTAGAAAACAAAATGACCCTTCAAAAGTGTCCAAAGGAGCTAGAAAAATTTCGTAAAAATAACCTGTTTTGCAACCATTGAAGCTGGGTGGGTTCACCATAGATTCTAGGGACTTGAAAGAGAATTTTGGAGCTCTTGGTGTCATTTTCACAGGTTTGAATGGTAAGCAGGGGAAACAAGCCAGCAGGGAGACAGCAACTTGAGCCACCTTCCCCAAGATGATGCCACCCTTTTATCCCCTACCTTCTCACAGCTGTGCACACTTGCACATGTGCACATACCCATGCTCAGGTGTCCATAATCAGGCACTCTTGCCCTACACCCACGTGCCTTTTATGTTAAAAAGATCAAGGCCACAGTTGATAGCAACAGAGGCCAATGGCATGAAAAGCCCGATCAACTTCATTTACCCTACATAACCTAATGTTTAAAAAGTAATCCTAAGGACATATTTGTAAAATCATTAGCATTTGTTGCAAGCATTATGCCTCACCCTTTATCAGTCACAATGGTGAGAGCAGAGTTCTTGTTTTCTCATGATCCTGTATACTCAAAATCAAACAGAATTATGTTACCTAGTAAACTGTCCATAAAATCACCTGTTGTATTAATTAATCTATATTTTGCAAGTTTTAAATGTCTGACAAATATTCCTAGGTACTCATGAAATTCCTATAAGTCTAATAAAGTTTGGCTTCAACTTAAAGTCAAATTAAATCAATTATAATCTTAACATTGGAGTCACAAGGTAGATCTGTTAACTCTAATAGAATGTTCTTAATACAATATGCAGAGTTTTCATAACACAAAAGTTTTAGTCACTTTAAGTCTGATTCTATTAAGTATTCCTCTGCTTAATTAGAAATCTTCCCAAGGTGAAAAAGTGAATGATTTTTTTATGACTAAGTTGCCATCCTCTATTATGGTTGAGGTATACTTTTCAGCTTGCTTAATTTTCCATATTTTCAGAGATTACCTTGGTCTGGACAAGGACTGGATTCTTGCCTTCAACACTGGTGGGACTGACTTAGTGCTGTTTACAGTAACACTGTTGAGCACTTTCTGATTAAAGAAGGGGGAAATTTTTAAGTAGTTCATATCATAAATTTGAAATATACATTACCTAATTTTTCTGCCTACTCATAGGCTTCAAGTCTGCTATGTCCATCTAATTGGCCATAAGATTAATTGATGGAATTTTGAATTTTTGAGTCCATCTTAAAGTATAAGTATCTCACTTTTGAACTTTAAAAACTAAATTTTGGGTGGCGAAAGATCCAGGTGGCATCAGAGAAAGTTCCTTGCTTTTTCTCCCAGAGATCATCTAAGTTAACAAGAGAACTACTGCACCCAGACCATCCCGTGACTTGGGATGAAACTGGAACAACACTTGGACATCAGAGAACAGGCAGACTATGCCAGAAGGGACATGGGGATTTATGCTTTAGAGAGCAAGAGGTGGGTGGAGAGAGCTGCAGGGAGGATGTGGTCAGAGGTGGGAGGCTGCTCCACAAACCACCCTGGCACTGTCTCTCAGTCAATAGCCCTAGGAGGGGAGAACTGAATGGTGTGGGCTCACATGCCCTTGACTGAGAGCAACTACATGCAGAGGAGCTGGGTGCTCCCAGAGGGCCGGATCCCCAGTGAAAGGCACAAGGTGCTGTGTATCCCTTCTCTCAAACCTTGGGATAGATACTGACCTTGTGAAGTCCACAGAGAATGCACAGAGACAGCAGAGTCTTGGATCTCGAACCTCAGAGAGCAAATGCTACAAACAGAAGCCTTCTCCCACCCCAGAGCATTCAATACATAAGGGACTGACTCTTCTAAGCTACTCCCCCACCACCTGACTCAGCAGCTGCAAGGTCAAGTCTCAGATCTAAAGAATATCAGAAAGGTCAAATCACTAAAATCATATAAAAGCCAGTGTCACCTTTTCAGAAAAAGGTATAAGCAGTTAAGATCTCTAAGAGCCAAAGCAGCAAGATGGGCAGACAAAAAACAAAACAAAACAAAACAAAACACATGGACCTATGGGACACAACAAAAGCAGTGCTAAAGGGGAAGTGTATAACAATACAGACCACAACAGTAAACTAGAAAGACCTCAATTAAATAATCTTACCTCGGGCCTCCCCAGTGGCACAGCGGTTGAGCGCTGGGTTGCGAAGCTGCCCGCAGCCTCTGCAGCGCTGGTTCGATCCCCCTGCAGCGCTGGTTCTATCCCCCTGCAGCGCTGGTTCGATCCCCGGCTGCTCCCACCACTGGGGGAGGGGTCCCACATGACATGTAGACCTCTCCTGCTGCCCGCTGCTCCCCTCAGCAGTGTACCTCAGTCCTTCTGCCTGCTCTACTCCCCGCTCCGGCTCTGGTGAATTCTCTTACCCGCCGGCGCTTCTGACTGTACCCAGTGCTTGTATAAATAAATAAATAAATAAATAAATAAATAAATAAATAAATAAATAAATCTTTATTAAAAAAATAAATAAATAATCTTACCTCATACCCTAAGGAACTAGGAAAAAAAATAAAATAAAAGGCTAATATAGGGAAGTACATAATAAAACTTAGAGCATAAATAAATGAAATAGAAATTACAGACTTTCCAAAAGGCCACAATCTTTCCAAAAAGACAACCTATTGAATGGGAGAAAATATTTCCACATCACATATCTAACAAAGGACTGATATTGAAGATCTATAAGGAAGACATGCAACTTAACCACAAGAAAATAAAGAACCCAATCAAAAAATGGGCACAAGAGCTAATAGACATTTTTCTAAAGAAGACACAGAGATAGCCAATAGGCACATGAAAAATGATCATCACTTGTCATCAAGAAAATGCAAATCAAAACCACAATGTGATACCATCCCACAGCGGAGAGAATGTCCCATATCAAAAAGACCAGAAACAAAATTAGTGAAGGTGTGGACAGAAGGAATCTTGTATACTGTTTATGGAAAAATAGACTATGGGAAACAATATGGAGTTTTCTCAAAATATTAAATATAGATCTCCAGAAAGGAGACATCACATTACCTGCTTCAGAATTTGCTATAAAGCTATAGTACTAAAAACTATATGGTATTGTCACAAAAATAATATCAATGCAATAGAATAGAAATAAACCCATGCGTATACCAACACCTAATCTATGCTAAAGCAGTTATGACTATAGATGGGGAGAAAAAATCTCTTTAATAAATGGTTATATGAAATTTGGAAAGTCACATAAAAGACTGAAGTTGATACAGTCAACTTCATACACAAAAACAACTCCAAATGGATCAATGATTCAGATGTAACACCTGCAACAATAAAATACATAGTAGAAAACATTGGTGATACATTCCATGAATGTCAATGATAAGGCATTTTTGGTGACTCAACCTCTGTGATAAGGGAATTAAAAACAAAAATAAACAACTGGATTACCTCAGGTTAAAAAGGTTTTATATATAGTGAATGGACATACAAGAAGATTAAAAAGATACTCTATCCCAGACATTAAAAAACTCATATAATTCATCATAAAAAACAAAATTGCCCAGTTAATGAATAGGCAGCAGATATGAACAGACAATCCACCAAAGAGGATATCCAGAAGGCCAAAACACATGAAAAAATATTCTTCATTTCTTCGAATAAGAGAGGTCAATTAAAATTACTCTAAGATACCATCTCACACCTGTGAGAATGGCACATATCAAAAAGACCTTCAATAAAGTGCTAGAAAGGATACAGAGTAAAAGGAACCTTTTACAAATTGTTGGAAATGTAAAGTGGTACAAACACATGGAAAGCAATCTGGACTTACCTACCATAAGACCCAGCAAAATACCACATTTGGGTATCTATGCAAAGAATATAAAACCATCAACATCAATATCCATGTTTCACAATGTGTATAGCAGCATTATTTACAATAGCTAGGACACAGAAGCAGTCTAAATATCCATTGATGGATGACTGGATCAAGATTTGGTAAATGCACATCATGGAGGATTATATAGCCATAAGACAGCATGAAATGTAGTCAGTTTCAACCAAGTGGAGGGGATTTGGGAGAATTATGTGCAGCAAGGTAAGCCAAAAGGAAAATAAATACTGGGCATTTATGTAACGGACAGTTCAATTATAGAAAACACTTTTTTTTTAATAAATTTTATTTTTATATTCCCCCATACAATTGCAACCTCCTTATTTTGACCCCAATCCCTCCCCTCCCCGTCCCCCAATCCCCATAGAGTATCTCTGGTTCATAGTTGTTTGTTGATTTTGATTTTCACTTTCTTATAGTTATTCATTTTCCTGGTCCCTTAAATAAGTTTTCTAGATACCTGCTATGAGTGAGACCATCTGGTATTTTTCTTTTTCTTTCTGGCTTATTTCGCTGAGCATGATCCCTTCCAGCGCCATCCATGTTGCTGCAAATTGCATGTGTTTATGTTTTTTGAATGCTGAGTAATATTCCATGGTGTATATGTACCACATCTTCTTGATCCAGTCATTTTGGGCATTTGGGTTGTTTCCAAAGCTTAGCTATTGTAAACAGTGCTGTTATTAACATAGGGGTGCAGGTGCTCTTTGAAATTGATGTTTCTGTGTCCTTTGGGTAAATAGCTAGGGGTGGAATTGCTTTTAAGGGCCTCCCGGTGGCACAGCGGTTGAGCGCTGGGTTGTGAACCTGCCCACAGCCTCTGAAGCACCAGTTCAATCCCCAGCCGCTGGGCGAGGGTCCCACATGGCGTGCAGACCTCTCTTGCCACCCGCTGCTCCCCTCAGCAGTGTATTTCGTCAGTCTGCCTGTTCTGCTCCCCACTCTGGCTCTGGTGAATTCTCTCACCCTCCCGCGCTTCTGACTGTACCCAGTGCTTGTATAAATAAATAAATAATTCCTTTTTAAAAAACCCACCAAAAACACTTTTAAAAACCAGTGGACATAAATTAACATTCTGAGGTCTCAGATTTAAAGATGGAGAGAGGAAGGAAAGGGACAGGTTGATAGAAAAGACTGGTGTGTGTGTGTGTGTGGGGGGGAAACATTGATTTCCCCCCTTGGGAGAACTATGAAGCATGTTTATATTGGACAAATCAAAACAAAAACAAAAAAGTTTCTAACTTCGCCAGTTTCTTTCCCAAATATATAGTTTAAATGTACTTTATACTAATTGAAGTCTTTGATTCAACCATTTTTCCCAAAGATTGTTAGGTTAAGAGGGATAATATATTTACAATATCCTTAATTCAAGTAGTTAATCGTAATATTCACAAGCTTCAATATATTTAAGGTTTCAGTTAATTCTTTAAAATATAAAACCTATAATAGATTCTTTATAAATTTTACAGTAATTTAAGAGTAATTAATGTTCTCTTTGGGTTCTTTTATAACACTCTGGATATCACAAGTTAAAAAATAAAATAAAATAGATCTACCACATGATTCAGAAATTCCACTCCTAGGTATCTATTTGAAGAATGCAAAAACACTAGTTGGAAGGTGTATCTGCACTCCTATGTTCATTGCAGCACTGCTCACAGTAGCCAAGAATTGTAAACAATTAAAGTGACAAAGGAGAGAGTGGATTAAGAAGGTATGGTGAATATGCACAGTGGTCTACGACTCAGCTGTTAAAAAAGATGAATTCTTGCCATGTGACAACATGAATAGGACTGGAGTGGATAATCCTAAGAGAAATAAGGAGGAGCAAGACCTATAATAGATGTATCTACTAGGTGCTATTATGAACAAGTGGATATTGAAAAGGAAATTAAAACCTGTCTTTAACTATAATTTCAAAATCATAAATACCTCCTGTATCAAAATGAACTGAAGCCCAAGGGGTGAGAGAGAGGAGAAAGTAGGGAGAGGAGTGACAGAGAAAAAGGAAAAGCATGTAACATCCATTATTTGAGGCCACTAGCCCAAGAAAAAGTCATCAAAATAAGATGCACTGTGATGACTGTGCCCAAAGCCCAGGCAAGACGTGAAAATTGTACTAGAGAAAGCAATGCCACAAATACAATACTGGATATTCTAAATTTTGATACCTAAAGATGTAGGGGAATAGAATGTTAGTAGGATGATGTTTTCAAATATTTAATGCTACAAAATAATTTGACCTTGAAAAGCAAATAAAAAATTATAAAAAGACCCCCTGAATTTTATGAATTTCCAATTCTTTGATAGAAAGGACATGCAGCTCTTCGGAATATCAAGATGCTACTGTATTGATTTTTGAGTATGTGCCATTTTGTTTGTTTTTGTGAGTGCAACTCTTAAATCCAGTCTGCTAACAGGAAACAGGAAATGAGGGAATATAGAACCAATTGCTTATCTCTTATGTTGAAAATAATATTGAACTCTGCTTTACCTATCCATTGGAGAATGTTTAGAACTTCTAATACCTACATCGAATGAAAACAATTATTTCCAAGAAAAAACAAATATGATACAAGAATCATAGTATACTGCTTGGTTCAGCAATAAATATTTATAGGCCCATGAATATTGGAAGTGCTGATTCATGATTTAACATTATAACACTAGGTGGTGGGAAGGGAAAGTAGAGTTTACAAAGTTAAATTCTTACAATAACAAGAAGTCAGTAGAGAATATCTAAAATTGGTAAATCAAAACACTGATGTGCAAGATTATTACATACACATATGGAGGTGATTAGAATATCTGAAGAAAAATCTGGAAAACTTGTGGATACTTTTGGAAAATGAAATTTGGGGTGGGATGAATAGAAGTCAAGGAAAAACAGAGGCAAGGAATAAAGCGCTTTTGTTACATTTTAGTACAGCCGACCAACAGGCATATATTATCTGTATGATACATTTTTTTTTAAATAATAATTTAAAAAAATTTAATGACCGTTTTAAAGGGATACTTGTAAACACTATATAACTATGGGAAAATATACGGAGCAAAAAAACCTAAGCAAAACAAAATGGCGTGTTCATGGAACAATATTTATAACTATGTAATGATGCCTAAGAATAATTGAAAGATACTATGGAAAAATGAAGTTTTATTAGGATAGTGGAATAATAAGTGACTTACTTAATTCATGTCATTATTAACTTGCATGCTTTATTTTAAAAAGCTTTTATAACTTATAGGGTAACATTTTAGAACACATGCTTTATTTGAGAGTCTATCAGGATAAAAACCATCCTTATCTCCATTAGTTTATACACCAATATTATGAAATTATTTAAAGTCTCCTCAATTAAAACCTCCCATTCAAGGCTAGCCCACCACATTTATAAAGACATCATTGTTTGTCTTTCCTGTCTTTTCCTTTGAATGCCTCTTCCTATCCCAACCTCTTATTCTGTTCTTTATATGCCATAACATACCACCTAGTTCCTTACATAAGGCTCTCAGGATGCCAAGTGTCTCTTGTGTTTTTCTCTTGAATGTGCAAGTTGTGTTTTTTTTCACTGTGAAATTCTCTTTGGTGTCATTTGCTATTATGGGAGAGCCCTGTGTGTGTCCCAAAGTGTGAAAGTTTACCATGGTTGTTACAGTCCTTTCTCCTTTTCGTGGCTCTATAGATAGGGCTTATTAAGATAATGAGCAGACATATTTTACAATTCTGGTTCAAGGACAGTGCAGGGCCTTCCCTGCTCTCTCCTTTATGAAAGGACCCAAGTTTCAGCAACTTGTCATGTATAGTCTGCAACCTCAACCCCTGTAGTACCTTGTAAGGGTATCCTAAGCTATAACTAATGTTGAACAACAACAAGATAACCCCCAAACACAAGGGATTGAGGTACTGCTCACGTTCCTTGGACAGAAACAGTTTAGGTATATTTCTGATACCTCCTGGTTTTAATTTTTTTGCCCTGGAGCTGCTACATATATTTGCAAAATAAGTATTTTATTTAGAATTTTTAAGTGTTTTGAAAAAGTTAGTCATTTTGTTGTGGATTCTAATTGCTTTTGAACACTCAGTCTTCTCCTTGAACAATTTGTATCACGAGGAATTAGCACCGAAACTGGTTTAAAATGGCAGCTCACATTTGGCGAGAAACTGCCTCTTCTCAGAGGTCTGTGAGAAAAGCATGAAGGGGCACGTCTTCCAAGTGTATGTGCATCTTGAAAAAGATGATCTGTGTTCACCAAGGGGCTCCTTGAGCTTTCCTGAAGATTTCTCTGCTCCTCTCCCCCACAGGATATCCAGTGTTGACATTTCAGACACTAGACCTAGCAAGCAGGTGAGAAATATTGAGCAGATGAATTCTTCTAATTCCCACACCTTAGCTGACAATCAACATTCTACTTATGTAGTAGCCACTGGCCCAATCCAGAAACATGAGGTCGTCTGATGATGTGACTAGCTTTTTAGAGGTTGTTTTTTGGTGGTCAACATGGGTTATAATCTAGTGATATAATAAAATTCTACCAGGTCTATTCTTTCTCAAAGAATAAGACAGATACTCACTTATGGTTGCAGTATTGGTGAGAATAGAGAGGGCAGAATATAACAAGGAATTGAACTTTCTTAAAAGTCTCAACATAAGAGACTGTAAGAAAGATATCAAAACCTAGATAATCGTTTACAGCTGTCAGTTTAAACAACCAGTCAGACAAAAGGTAATAATGCACATGTAGTTGGAATATTGGACATATCTCACACAAAGATGTTTTTCCCTTACAGTCCACAGGGCTACATTATTTATAAGGATACTGAGTATAAGTTTTGTCTTACTGCAAAAACATTTTCATAACTATATTTCATTTAGGCACATATGAAAAATAGTTAGCAGTCACAATATCAAGTAATATCCAGGATTAACTTCATACTAGCTAATGAAAAGCTATTTTGTAAATATTCTTTTTTTTTTAAAACATTTATTTATTTATTTATACAAGCACTGGGTACAGTCAGAAGCGCAGGAGGGTGAGAGAATTCACCAGAGCCAGAGCGGGGAGCAGAGCAGGCAGAAGGACCGAAACACACTGCTGAGGGGAGCAGCGGGCGGCAGGAGAGGTCTGCGTGCCATGTGGGACCCTGGACAGCGGCCGGGGATCCAACCGGTGCTGCAGAGGCTGCGGGCAGCTTCGCACGCAGCCCAGTGCTCAACCGCTGCACCACCAGGGAGGCCCTAGTTTGTAAATACTCTTATGTTGATAATCCTCAAAACATTATATTGTAGTGTTAACTGTATTAACCAAGTAAGTTCCTCAAAAAGCATCTGGGGAGCATGAGGGCATGGTAATGGGAATTACCACCACTAATTTTTTTTTCTAGTTAAGCTATCTACCTAGATATTTGTTCAAGAAACACTTTTTGACTATGATGAAAGAGGGACCTAGAGATTGCAGAAGGACTAGTTTAGGTTCTAGAATTCTGAGAAGGAAGGAAAGGAAAAGCAAATTAACAAGTTCTGGGATGAGGGAGCCTCGGGCCAGCCCTACAGACATGTAGGCAAGAGAACTGGTGTCCAGAAAGTACAGAGCCCAGCTGTTTCCCCAGAGAGCCAGTGCAGAACTAAGCTTTCCACCCATGTCTCCCTTCTCTCTGTCCCTTGTTCTACCCATTAGAGCAAAATGACTTTGCTCTTTCCTGAAGAGGTTCTGAAAAACGGGGCAAGAACCATTACAAAGAGGCAGCACACTATGTTTTTAAATGCACAAATTTCATTGCCAACAAATGGAATTAAAGACTCTATTCTGTGCTCTGTCCTTTTCCCTGACCTGTGGAATGAGCATGAGGGATTTTAGTCACATGACATCAAGATGGACCTTCATTGTTTCTTACAGCATTTCTAAATTGACTCCAAATTCTTCTTCAGCGTGAATCTTTCAATTTTCAGGTTTTTAAGTGAATGCATTTTCCTGAGTAGATTCTGTAGCCTTCCAATATGAGTACCATTATGTGTGGCTCTTTCCATCTATCCTACTGAGAGGTAGGTATAGCATATGCGACTTTCAAAAAAGTTTTTGGATGACCAATAAAGAATAATTTAAACAAAACTGTGATGTTCTAACATTTAGGAATCCCATGTCTCATTTTAATAATTATCTGTATTTTGAACAAAGGCATTATACATTTCTATGTGTAGTGGAAAGACAGACTTTATTTGGTTTCAATTTTCTTTTGTTCACATCAGCAATGGTGAATTTTTATAATGGTAGAACTTGTGTTTCTAGTCTGTCTCACCCCTCCTTCACGCTTTTATTTTTCTACCCATCAAAACATTCTCCTTCATTACTGGGCTTTCTATTCTGCATTGACTAGTCTGAGAAAAATCTTACGGTTTTTAAAAAGCAGCAAAACACTTTTAGAAGGCATGTTGTTTTTTTTTTCTTTCAAAAATCATCCTTCATGTATCAAGTACTCCTGAAGAAACTTACATAGAATTACAAAGAAGTAGCCCACTTTCCTCACTGAGATACATCCTTCTAAGTACTTTAAAGTGGGTATCTAAACTGTACATCAATTATCCCATCAGGGTCACACAACTGTGTCATTCATACCATACACAATATGACATGAGTGAGTGGGAGGGCAGGTTGATTTTTTTGTGTTAAATATTGTGGTTTTTTTTTTTTTTTTTTTTTTTTTTTAAGCTCTGCTTCAAGAAGGACTGTATTGCTTTATTTTAAAGATTTTTTCAAAGGGGGAAGATGCCAGAATAACCTTGATTTTCTTTTCATTTTTTTTGTTTGTCAGATTGTTACTAGGCAGGCTGTTCCCATGGCAACAAAAGCAATAATAAAAGAGTTTTAGGAGCTGTCTAGAACATCCTTGACTGCAAAAATGCTGAAATACTATTGAAAACAGAGGCCTCGTTGACATTTAGACTACATACAACTCCATTAAAGAAAAAAAAATACAAATCATGCTTCAAATTTGCTCCTCTCTTTACAATTTAGCAAAATATCATTTCATTTGATTCCAGAACATTTTACTGAAGGCAGGACTGGGGGTATTAAGTTTATTTAAAAAAATTAAGTGTATTGAGTAGTCTAAAGAAACACAGGCTTCTTCCTCATTCTCCTTCCCTTCCTTCTCCTTGTGAAAGGATAATTACAAAACAGAAGTGATGCCCCCCTTTTAAAATCATAGAGAAATCACTTTTTATTAAAAAAATGTATCCTCACTTGTGAAACAGAGATATAAATTGTCTTCAACAAAACTAGGACACTTGTAACCTCAACCACAGTATGAGAAAAAGTTGACAGGTGCAGTAAAGGTAAACAGCAACATACCTAAAGCGGATGCTTGTGCTCCTCATCTCAAAATCATTAGACCAAAAGACTCCTACTAAATAGATGGCATAATTTGAGGGGCAAAGATAATTCCTCATCTGAAACAGCAGGTATGGGGTAAGTGTCAGAAAGGGGGATTTCCTGGGTACTATTTCCAGGGTAGCAGGAAAGGCAAAAGCAAAGAAAGAAATACGGACATGTCACATCTACAGAAGCAGTCTGTAGCTAAGACAGAGAGGAAGAAAGAAATCGAAAATGTGAATAGCTCTGCAGTTGCCAATTTTTGTGGGTTAGAAAGATAAAAGGCTAAAACAGAAGAGCTAAATAGACACTTTTCCAAAGAAGGAATGCAAATGGACAACAAACATGAAAAGATGTTCATTGTCACTTATTATTAGGGAAAGTCAAATCAAAACCACAACGGGATACACCTCAGCTGTAAGAATGGCCCATATTTAAAAAAACAGAAACAAGCGCTGACTATGTACGATGTAGAGAAAAGGGAATATTCTTATAATGTTAGTAGGAATTTAAACTGGTCCAGCCACTATGGAAAGCTGTAGAGATTCACATGACACTAAATATGGATGTAAGACCCACCAAATATGCCGTAAGACCCAGCTATCCTATCACTAGGAATCTACCCAAAGAATACGAACACTAACTCAAAGGAAACCTGCACCCTTATGTTTACTGCAGCACTACTTACAACAGCCAAGGTATGGAAACAACCTAAATTTCCTAAAACTGATGAATGGATTGAAGACGATGTGGTATATATAACAATAGAATACTATTCAGTGATCAAAAAAGACAAGTTGATTTTACTTCTCTCAAATCATTACTAAGCACAGATGAAAGGAAAGCAGGTTATAGGAAATCCAAGCAATACAGTTAATAGGGACATAATTGATATAGTATAAAATAATACACTTTATAGTGTCCTAGTCTCTTAAAACAGAGGTTAGAACTTCCACAAAAACCAACCCATATAATAGAACTTTATATGGCATTATTTTGGTACCCATTATCCTATTACCCATTATCCTGTTCAAGTAGAGCTGTTTCGACCAACAGAACCGGACTGAAAACCCAGACATAAAGTCACACATATATGACAACTAATTATGACAATGGAGAAAGAATATGCAATAAAACAAGGACAGTCTCTTCAATAAATGGTGCTGGGAAAACTGGACCGTTACATGCAAAAGAATGAAACTAGACTACAATCTCACACCATATACAAAGATCAACTCAAAATGGATAAAAGACCTGTATGTAAGTCCTAAGACCACACAATCCTCCGAAGAAAACATAGGCAAAACACTCCATGACATTCATGTTTAAAGACTCATCACCGAAGCAAAGAAAATGAAGGAAACGATAAACAACTGGGACTACATAAAACTAAAAAGCATGTCTGCACAGAAAAAGAGATAGTAACCAAGACAAAAAGACACTCCACAGATTGGGAGAAAATATTTGTACTCCACAAACTTGATAAGGGACTGATACCAAAGATCTACAAAGAGCGTACACAGCTCAACAAAAACAAAATAAAGAATCCAGCAAAAAGTGGGTAGGAGAGCTAAAAAGATACTTCTCCAAAGAAATGCCGATGGCCAACAGGCACATAAAAAAATGCTCAACATCTCTTATAATTAGGGAAATGCAAATCAAAACCACAGTGAGATATCACCTCATACCAGTAAGAATGACCCACATTAAAACAACTAACAACAAATGCTGGCGAAGATGTGTAGAAAAAGGAACGCTCCTACACTGCCGGTGGGAATGCAAAATGGTACATCCCCTATGGAAAGCTGTGTGGAGGACCCTCAAATTATTAAAAATGTATCTACCATATGACCAAACAATTCAACTTCTTGGAACCTACCTAAAAGACACAAAAACATTACTTCAGAAGGAAACCTGCACTGCTATGTTCTTTGCAGCACTATTTACAATAGCTTAAATATGGAAACAACCCAAATGTCCAAAAACAGATGACTGGATCAAGAAGATGTGGCATATATACACAACGTGAATACTACTCAGCAATCAAAAAAGATGAGCTTACGCCATCTGCAGCAACCTGGATGGAGCTGGAAAAGATTAAGCTTAGTGAAATAAGTCAGAAGGAAAAAGAAAAACATTGGATGATTTTACTTTACAGGAGGAAGACAGGGAAACCAAAGAAGGGATCAGGGGAAAACACTAGCACGCAAACTATAAATCGGAGACATTTAGAGAGGAGGTGGAGGGAGGGATCAAAATGGCAGGGAAGAGCACAAGTCTATGGTAACAGTTCAGGGGTGTCTTGATGGTGGTAATTTTATGGGGACAACACCTGAGGAGAAATCAAACATTGTACAAAAATGAACAACAATGTAAAAATATATAAATTAAAAAAAATAAAGTAGAGCTGTTTCTATTTCAAATCTTTTTTTTTTTTTTTAAAGATTGTTTGTTTGTTTATTTATTTATACAAGCACTGAGTACAGTCAGAAGCACGGGAGGGTGAGAGAATTCACCAGAGCCAGAGCAGGGAACAGAGCAGGCAGACTGACGAAGAAATACTCTGCTGAGGGGAGCAGCAGGCGGCAGGAGAGGTCTGTGTGTCATGTGGGACCCTCGCTGGCAGCTGGGGATTGAGCTGGCGCTGCAGAGGCTGCGGAGCCCAGCGCTCAACCGCTGCACCAGCAGGGGAGGCCCTCTACTTGAAATCTTTATCACAAGTGACCCCTGCTTTCTGTGGAAAGCAATAACTGTGATGTATATGGCCAGTAATAAATTTTATTTAACACCTAAAATAAGTATTGTTTAAAAGTAAAATCATTTTCTTCTTTGTACTTTAAAAGTAAAAGGAAAGATAAAGAATAAATGAAAAATATTTTTTCCAATAAAGTCACTCTCTTGATTCTGGAAATAAAATATTTTAATTCAGTTTCACTTAAAAAATAAAAGCAGCTTTCTTACTCCCACAATGAACATATTAACCACATTTTCACATACAGAAAGCTTAGGAACATTTAACTGTTTACAAGACATGTCACTGTATAATATACTTACATTCATGAGAAGTATACGAATTACACAATTATACATACATACTTATGACTGTTGCATCTGGTACCTTTTATAACTAAGATGTAATATGCTTATCTTCTAAAAGTCAGTTCATATATGATGGTCAGGAGAGTCTCTTGAAGAATTTTAAAAGTTGTATTCATATGAGAATTTATTAATTTTTCTAAATGTAAGCTTCAAGCTAAGTTTTAGCAATTTAAATTACCTGACTGGCAATGGATGGAATTCTTAACAGGTTGAATAGTCTGCTTTATAGCTTAAGTCATTTCAAGTGCATAATTATTTGTGCATCAGGGGTTAAAAAAAGCACCAAGGATAATAAATATTTTCCACATCAAAGATGAAATCACAACACAATGATATCAATTCTCTTCAAAAATCTAATCATATGAGAAGTCCATTTATTTCAAATGCTCAATCTTTAAGCTTTTTTTGGTGAGATCAACTGATACACTTAGAGACAGAAATGGAAATGGTAAAAACAGTGTGACACATAATACCTACTAACTATAGAATTGAGATATTCTTCTCACATTGATGATTTCCATTTTTGAACTGAGTTCCTTAGATCTAAAAAGAACTCAGAAAATGAGTATAACATTTATGAACTTGTCAACCATAGCTCTTAAAAGAAACTCTAAAGATATCTTTCTTGCCAATATAAGCAAAAATTTTCCTGATGAGCAGAAGCACCTTATGGTAAGGAAACAGATAAAGAAATTATTTCATACAAATTTATATGCATAAAGGTATAGGTATCCCAGCTGTATATGTATGTAATATTTTAAATAACACAAAATAAAAAAATTCAAAGAACAGATTGAAAAAAACAAACCCATATGCTAATATGCTAATACTCCAGTTATTAAATATTGCAGCATATATGTAATTATAACAACTGGGGGCAGGGGTGCTTCTAATCTAAATGGTCAGTGAAATATCTTGGGAAATATACCTTTTAAAAGTTCCCAGTATGTAATCCCAGCTATAAATTTTAATCCAAGCTACAGGTTTTTATAGCCAAGATGAAATCCTTTGAAAATGAAAGTATACAGAGGTCACCTTAAAGATTCTTTAATAAATAGCTTTACACTATGACACCAGTTCAGGATATCTGGGCTTTCATGTTCCTTTTCTTCAGAAAACACAGGCACATGGTAAACATCATATTAAAACGACAGACCTTTATCACCATAAGTTTTGGTACTTATAAAATGCTAATAATCATTTCCAGATCATAACAAAAGTTCCTTATCTGAATACATACAAAGAATTCTCCAGATTTAACATATTTTTAAATGAATACAGAGATATAAAGGGAAAAACATAAATTACTTGCTTTGACAGTCTCCAGTCAAGGCTTAATAAATAAATGTACTTTCTACTTAGCATGACATTTTCTTAAATATAAGGAGTTCTGCTTCTGCTAAGAGGATTTCATTTCTTTTTCCCAGTAGGTTTTTTGTGATCATGCGTTTCTGTTTTGCTAGTTATACCCTTTTTTCGAGATGAGGTATTAGAAACAACTGCACTGGAAGGTCCACTGGTAGCTATACAAAAAAAAGAAAAAAAATACTGTTTAGATTTACACAAGCACTCTAAATTCAAATAAGAATGCTGAGTGACAAAATTATTCATTTTATGTTATAATTGCAATGTAAACGATACATTGTAAACATTTAATATAGCATTTTGGGGGAACTTTTACTTTTTAGAATTTAGTGTCAATTCAGAAAAGTAATTGTCAGTGAACTGCTCACCAAAACCAATTATCTTTTAACTTTGTATTCTTCTTTTGAAGAAAATGGAAGAATTTATTCTATTATTTTAAACTACCAACTATTGTGCCAACAATCTTCAAATTTACACTTCTGGACCAGGGCTTTTACCCTTACATCAAAAAATATATATCCTATAATATCAAACTAGAAATCCCTATATAGATATCTGACAAGAAGCATAAACTTAACTTGTCTTAAACTGAACTAATCATTTTCCTAACTTTCTCCTATATTTCTTATTATCACTATCCAGAAAGCTAAAAGGTTAGAAAACTAGAAATGATTTTCACTTAGGGCTAATCCTTCACTATCCAAACTAACACCAAGCCTTTAATGAGTTATTTAAAAGCTATTTTAAATAGACTTATACCGACTGGCAGGGATGGGAAAGCTCCTGTTAGAACAGTACTCAGACCAGATAGTAAGTATAAGCTCAGGTAAAATTTGAAAAACAACCACCTAAACACAATGAAGATGGAACAAAAGCAGGCATACACTGGAAAAGATTCAACACTTGGAAGAAAGGAACAACATGGGATGGGTTTTTTAATAGCCTTTGGTCTAAGGACAATATTTAGTCTTTATCTGTGGAATGTCTAAAATTGCAACAAGAAAACCCCTAAGTCTTACCAGCATGAAGAACCAGAAGACAAATATTAGGGCAACTGTAGCTGCTAGAAAGTATGGTGGCATATCCTAGAAAGGGAGAGAGCTCAACAAATCCTGATAAAATGTATGACAGAGTAAGATCCAAGGGGTTCAGCTGAGGCTAAAAGAAGTGAGGTGAAATTTGAGCTACTAACCACTTTGAGGGACACAGTTTTGTAATCGAGTTCAGTCAAGTTGTTAACTCTGCTTTTTTTAAAAAAAACAAAAACAAAAACCCAAACAAACCAAATCCCTTTAAAGGAACATAACTGAAACAAAAGAGTCCAGAATTTCTATGAATTTCTATGTTGATGGTACAATCTAAAATTATTCAATAAATGAAAAAAGAGGAAAACATTTTTCTTCTTGAGAACAGGTAAAGTGACAGAGACCAATCTTGACATCAGCCAGATGAGCAGACAAGAATTTTAAATCAACTATTTTAACTATGCTCAAAAACAATGGAAAATATGCTGATACTGAAAAAATATATAGGAAATCTCTGGAATAAAGAAAGAACCACTGAAAGGCCTAACTTTACTTACCCACATCAGTGGCAGAGTTCCCAGTGTGCCAGGCTGTACCAGTACCCTCACGTATGCAAAGCTCATGGAGGAAATTTCACATGCCCCATGTGCCCTGTCTTGTCCTGGATGGCTGACACCCAGCCTGTTCTACTGAATGCAATATCTACTCTTCCAGCCATGCTATTTTTTGCTTGCTCCCACTTCTTCCCCTCAGCAGCCACCAACCCTAATTCAAGATCTTTATGGTAGTGCTGGGACTATTTTGGAGAACTTCTGGGTCTTCCTTTGAGCAAAAATATTTTTTTAATAACAGTTTTTAGGGGAGGTGATTCCAAGCTCTCTATTATGCCAGTTGTATCTTTAACTTCTGAAAATACAAAGTAATTTAAGCATAATCCCTATAATAACCACTAACTGAAAATTGAGAATAGAGGCCCAAGTATACCTGTTATCTTAAAATATGCCAAGTTCAAATGTTAAGCCATAAAAAAAAAGTCTCACATTTAAAAGACTGACATACATTGTATGTTCCTTTTTTTTTTTTTCTTTTTCGTTTTTGTATGGACATGTGTTTTTATTTCTCTTGGAATTGCTCCATGGTATAACTCCATGTCTAACATTTTGAGGAATTACCAAACTGTTTTCCAAAGTGGCTGGACCATTTTACAATCCTGCTAGCAATGCACAAGGATGTTTCTTTTTTTTATAATAAATTTTATTTTTATATTCCCCATATAATTGCAACCCCCTTATTTTGACCCCAATCCCTCCTCTCCCGCCCCCTACCCCCCATAGAGTGTCTCTGGTTCATAGTTTTTTGTTGATTTTGATTAACTGCAATAGGAAATTATTTTATGAGTCCAGAATTATCCTGATATCAAAACTTCAAAAATGTTACCAAAAAAAAAAAAAAAACAAAAAACAAGAGACCAATAACCTTCATGAATACAGGTGTGAAGATGTTCAATACAGCACACTACATCAAGATATATATATGTAAATCATGTGCCATGACCAGGTAGGGTTCATCACCAGAATGTAAGGTTGGCTTAATTTACATTTGAAAAGTCAAATACAACTCCATTTATTACATTTTTATGGATATCACAACCTTGCAACTTTCCTTTTACTATTGCTATGTAATGGGCATAGCAATAGTACCTTAAGAGTACATAAAGGACTGATCACAAAAATCTGCAAAGAGCTGATGAGACTCAACAACAACAAAGAAAATAATCCAGTCAAAAAATGGGCAGAAGAGCTAAAAAGAAACTTCTCTGAAGAGGAAATGCAAATGGCCAACAGGCATATGAAAAAATGTTCAACATCACTTGCAATCAGGGAAATGCAAATCAAAACTACCATGAGATACCATCTTACACCAGTGAGAATGGCACATATTAAAAAAACTAGCAACAACAAATGTTGGCGAGGGTGTGGAGAAAAAGGAACTCTCGTGCACTGTTGGTGGGAGTGCAAACTGGTCCAACCACTGTGGAGAGCTGTGTGGAGATTTCTGGACCTACTAAACATAGAGCTTCCATATGATCCAGCAATTCCACTCCTAGGTATTTACCCAAAGGACACAGAAACATTAATTCCAAAGAGCACCTGCACCCCTATGTTTATAGCAGCACTGTTTACAATAGCTAAGCTTTGGAAACAACCCAAATGCCCAAAAATAGATGACTGGATCAAGAAGATGTGGTACATATATACCATGGAATATTACTCAGCATTCAAAAAAGATAAACACATGCAATTTGCAGCAACATGGATGGCGCTGGAAGGGATCATGCTCAGCGAAATAAGCCAAAAAGAAAAAGAAAAATACCGGATGGTCTCACTCATAGCAGGAATCTAGAAAACTTAAATAAGGGACCAGGAAAATGAATATAAGAAAGTAAAAATCAAAATCAACAAAAAACTATGAACCAGAGACACTTTTTGGGGGTGGGGGCGGGAGGGGAAGGATTGGGGTCAGAATGGGGCGTTTGCAATTGTATGGGGAATATAAAAATAAAAAAAAAAATAAATAAAAAAAAAAATAAAGTAAATGGTATTAAGCCCAAAAAAAAAAAAAAAAAAAAAAAGAGTACATAACCTCTTAAGGTTATGTTAAAAACTATGAGAATAACAAAGTGCTTTGCTATATAGAGAAAGAACTACAAAAGAGTTAACTTTGAGTATATATGGAACACCTCATAATTCACTTTAAAAAAAACTTTTTTTAACTAATAAATTCTTATCTCTAGGCATAGGAACAAAATGATTTCCAAATTAATTCCTGACTCCTCCAAAAAATTTGGCTCTGGGTATAAATTTGCATTCTATCCAAACCCCAATTTTTTATTTTATACATTTTTTACATCATTTTTCATTTTTGCACAATGTATGCATTTTCAGCTTCGTTATAGTCCCCATACAATTCCCAACCCCCTTGTTTTGATCCTACTCCACCCTTTCCCCCTGTAGTGTGTCTCTGGTTTATAGTTGCTTGTTGATATTCACTTTTAAGATACTTTTTTTTTTAAAAGCTCAAAACTTTATTTATAAAAATAGATATATAAATTAAAACCATACTAGAATACTACCTTTATCCTATCACATTGGTAAAAATTCTAATCATTTAACAATGTATCTTATTGAAACTATGGGGAAATGGGATTTTTTTTTAAATTTTTTCATTTTAATTAATTATTTTAATTTAAGATACTTTTTCAGTTTTCTATAGTTGCATGGACAGATTTAGAATGTACAAGTCTCAGGGCCCCCTTTGTGGCCTAGGGGTTAAGTCTCAGCACTATTACCGCTGCAGCCTAAGTTCGATCCCTGGCCAGGAAGCTAACCCACATGGAGCAGCAGACCTCTCCTGTCTTGCCTGCTGCTCCCCTCCAACTCTGTCTCTGGTGAATCCTCTCACCCCCTCACCTGTGTCCTATACCTCAGTTCTTCTACGCAAAAATAAATAAAATCTTTTTTTAAAAAATGAATGTACAAGGTTCAAATCTGGCCCTGACCTATAAGTCCTAGTAATCTGAGAGAGCTATGATCAGGTAGGTAGAACAAATGAGTAGTACAGTCATTGGAATTCTTCTTTTGATAGTCATATAATATAACATCAATAGAGGGGTTGGGTTGGACTTTGAAAATTAGGAAGTAAGAGAGGGAACATCTTAGAAAGCAAAGAAATGACATGAGTCCTAGGGGAATTTATTTGGGGAGTGGCAGAGGACATATTTGCTATGGTGTAACGACAACAATAGCAGCTAACATTTAATGAGTGTTTAGTACATGTGCCAAGTACTTTATATATGCTGTTGTATTCATTTCAGATAGCCTTATGAAAGAAGTACTATTACTCTGATTTTATGACCATGAAACCATGGATCAGAGGGGTTAACTTGCCCAAGTTCATATACTAATAAATGGCAGAGCTGAGATTCTAATCTAAGTCCCTTTGACTTCCCAGCATAAACTTTTAACCAAAAAATATATGAAAGCATTAAAAAGAAGAAAAGAATACAGATATTTTCAATGAGGATACAGCCAAAGCCTTGGAACTATGCAAATATTCTTTGAAGAAAAAAGGTGTAGGTTAAGAGAAAAATGAACATAGGTGAATGCCCGTCTGGGATAGCAAGTTAGGAAGAAACCTCAAAAACAAGAAAAGTAGAAGAATCAGAGAAATATTAAAAACACCTAGATAGAATAATATTTTGATTGAACATCAGGATTAGAGAACATTTCTGGAATGATCAACAATACAAATAAGTTAAAAAAGAAAAAAAGCTGATAAAAAGTAGCTAAATTTAGTAATCTTATATTCACACTAAGAATGGAGAGATTAAATGCTGTAACAAAACAGGAAAAAAATCTTTATATAAAATGATTAAAATGATGCTTAGGCTAAATAGAAAAGCATAAGAAGAGAAAATAGTTCATAAATTAATTTGGACAAAAGTATGAGTATGAAATACTTTATAATAGATAAGAGGAGGTAAGGGGAGTAATTAACAGAGGAAAAAATACAAATATTTCAATAGGCAGAAATAAGATTTCGAACCTTAGGGTTATTCTTTACACTGTAAGGAAATATAACGATCCTCCTTAAAAACAGATTTTACATTTAAAAAGTATTACTACTCCAATTGCTACACAGAATTAACAAATTCACACACTCCTAACCTGGTTTACTGCTTGTTTTAGCACACTTTAAGGTAGTTGGTGGCGTTGGGAGGATCTTTGCAGGTGTGTATGTATTTAAAGATACTTTTCTTCTCATTACTGGACTGGTACGGGAAGCTGCAGAGGCTGAAAAACAAAGTAAATATGCATGGTAATTCAATAATATCCTGCAAGTCTATCTTTACATTTTCTTTTTTAATTGGGGTAACTTTGCTTTACAAACTCTATATGATTCAAAGGCATAGGATCATAACTCTTCAAATGTACGTAACCATGCCAAGGCACCCACCATAGTCCACTGGGCCCCTCCATCACCTGCTCTCTATCCTTCTCAGGTAGCCTCAATTCTAGTCAGATTTCTAGGATTTGTTATTGGTTTGCTTCTGTTGGACTCTGTTCTGTTTTTCTCTGTTTCACATATATGTGAAACCACCCAGTGTTTCTTTCTCCTGACTTATTTCTGTTAGCATTGTCTCCTCTAGTTCCACTCATGTTATTCCAAATGGCAAAAGTTTGTCTTTTTTTATAGCTGAGTAGTTAGTAATCTATTGTGTATTTATGCCAAATATTCCTAATCCACTCATTTGTCCTTGGGCACTTAGGTTGTTTCCATAATGTGGTTATTGTAAATAGTGCTTTAGTGAATATAGGAATACATATATCCCTTAGAATTAGTGTTTTGCATTCTTTGGGTAGATATCTATGAGTGTAATTGTCATGTCATATGGTAGATCTATTACTATATTGAGAAACCTCCACATTGCTTCCACACGGGCTGGACCAGTCTACATTCCTACCAACAGTGTACAAGGGTTCCTTTTTCTCTGTACCTTCCAAATCAACCCCTGCTGTTTCTGGTCTTTTTGATATAGGCCATTCTCACAAGTGTGAGGTGGTATCTCATTGAGGTTTTGATTTGCATTTCCGTGATAAGTGACGATGAGCATGTTTTCCTGTGCTTGTTGCCCATCTGTATGTCTTCTTTGGAGAAGTGCTTCTTTAATTCTCATTTTTTCATTAGGTTCTTTATTTTCTTTTTGTTGAGTTTATGACTTCTTGGCTAGTTTGTTTTCTTTTCTTTGCAAATTTTGGGAATCAACCCCTGTCAGATGTCTGATGCACAAATATTTTCTCCCATTCAGGAGGGATTCTTTTTATCGATAGCTTCTTTCCCTGTGCAGAAGCTTTTCAGTTTGATGTAATCCCATTTGTTTATATTCTCTTTGCCATTGGAGATGAATACACAAAGAGATCGCAGAAGATAATGTGCCTATGTATTTTTTCCTTCTATGTACTTTATGGTTTTATGTCTTACATCCAAGTCTCACTTTAACAATTTTCTTATGACAAATTGAGTGGTCCTATGAATACATATAATAGGGGAAAATAGATAATGCCTACAAAATAAATTCTGTAAAACTGTCTTTCCTATAATAAAGTTTTCTTGTACTCCTGGTCAAATAACTGTTCTATTTATATTGTAAACAACAAGCATTTACCAGTATTTACCAGAGGAATACCAATAAGAATACAGCAGCACACTTAATTGTATTCTTCCCTGATAGAAACTTAAATTTTTAAGGGATGGCAGAGAGCTGATGGCATAGTTTTATTGCCTGGAAACAGACAACAAAGAGTTCCAAATTGTTTTTCTATCAAAAAAAAAAAAAAAAAACAAGTAGTGATTCAGAATAAAATAATGAGATAATAAGTAATTAAATAAATCACATTGTCATCCTATAGCACCAAGTTCAGATTTATCTTCAGGAATGGGATTGTCATTTTCTAGTCAAGGTGAGGAAACTGAGGTAGAAAAGCAAAGTGGGATAATTCTTAAATACTCAGACCTTTCGAAAAGATAGGCCAGAGTGAGAAAAATGGCAACATGAGTATATGGGTTCCTAAACAAGAGGATTTAGGGAGATAAAAATAGATTAGTCCATCTGTGCTAATTTTGGGGATGAATCTGATAGCAATAAATAATGTATCTCTGAAAAATCAATATGTGGGCCAATTATGGAAAATGTGTCTTATATGGTTGATGATTCACTCAATGAATATAAATTCCACTGGCAGAAGTCCAAATGTTCTTGGGAATATAGTTTGAAGGCCAATGAACTAGATCATCTCTAAAGTTTATTCAATTCTACTAACCAGTGAATTTTACTTTTTCATCTAGTTCCCTTATTAAGAAATGGCATGAACTCAAGAAAAAGCTGAAGGGATCGGGGTATACAACTTGCAGCCATGAAACAGAGACGAGCTAATTAGAAGGGAAAAAGGAATTTAATGTACCTTAATTGTATATACATTCTGATGAATTCAATAACCACAGAAATGAAGTCATTATAATATTATAGCACCAGAGAACAGATCTTTAAAGACTATCTTTTTGTATATATTTCTTTCTTTCTTTTTTTTTTATAGAGGCATGTTTTATTTATTTATTTGTTTGTTTGTTTTGTTTATACATGCACTGGGTACAGTAGTCAGAAGTGCGGGAGGGTGACAGAATTCACCAGAGCCAGAGCGGGGAGGAGAGCAGGCAGAAGGACCGAAGTACACTGCTGAGGGGAGCAGCGGGCGGCAGGAGAGGTCTGTGCGCCATGTGGGACCCTCCTCCGGTGGCCGGGGAGCAGCCGGGGATCGAACAGGCGCCGCAGAGGCCGCAGGCAGCATCGCAACCCAGCGCTCAACTGCTGCGCCACCAGGGAGGCCCGTCTTTTTGTATATATTTCACCAAGATTTTCTTTCCAAAACAAATGTCATCACTGTTGTTATTATCTTTAAGTCATTCACTTTACATCTTCTAAATTCTCAATAGCATTGTTATTTCCCCTAAGTTTTTATTCACTCAGTAGAATCTTTCTTTCATCTTTATTTTAATATTTCAAATTCCTGCCCCAAGGGAGCAGTGAAACAAAGTATAAAGAGGCGTAAAAGGGTAAATGAGAATTTATTTAGGTTTTCTCTTACATTCTGAGGCGTAATCTTGCCTATTCTATCATCTAAAGGAGACAAACATCCTTGAAATCCCTGACTTTGACACAGCTTGGAGAAGTGATTTCATTTGGAATCTCATCAATGCTCAGCATCAGACATTCACATGCAAATTTTGAAATTAAACCCTACTTCCCAAAACCACTCCCCAAGTGACATATTTTAGAACCTCAACCAAAATACCTATCCATTACCATTGATGATTGAAAGCTGGCCTCTATTACAGAAGTAGAAGAAACAAGAAAGACCATAGTACCGCAGAAATATAAGGGGCGTCTCTGGAGAGAGTACACTGTGGACTGAGTTCTCTATAGTAATAATAATGGGGTAACCCAGGAAAGGGAAGAAGATAATAACAAGACATAAAGTGGCTTTCATTCCAAGACCTCCGATTTTGTTCTTGGGAGAAATATATTTACAACGTTCTCCTTTAAAACAGGAGAATGATATAATAGAAAGTTTGGAACTTTCCTAAGATATAAGTAGTACTAGCAAGATTCTTAACTCTAAGTAGAACATTCTCTTCCAAAACTAACACATCTCAAACTGGAAATTCCAACATGGTGAAGGATCTTACATAGTTGAAAATGGGTAGTCAGCTAACTTCTCACATTTAAAATGGTAGCCCTGAACATTTTCCAAAATGATATGCCACAGGATACTGCTGTATGCTTAATTGTATTACCAGAAAAGTATCTTGGTGACTGTAGTGTGGTAAAATACACCTGAAAAGGTATGAACCTATACTTCTTAATCAGATACAGTGTTGTAAACTGAAATACAAGGAGATTATAACTATAAATACATGGATTTTAAAGACTTAGCTCAGAAAAGAAAAATGTGAAGTATCTTCTTAAAAATTTTATGATGATTACCTTCAAGATTATAATATTATGGAGTTATGTATAAAATATATAATTAAAGTTTAAAAGGTATTTTCTAAAAAAAAGTTTTGGAATATCTGGATATAGAAGACCCTTACAAGATATGCTAATGTAACTACATCTCTCCAAAGGATGGTACAATATAACATATAATTTCCAAAATATACTTAGCATGGCAATTGAACCCCTTTTCTTTACACACACAGATTAATCTCTTTAGTGTATTTTCTGGAGCACACAATTTGAAAAACTGTCATAATTTGTTCTCTTTAGCCAACAGCATTTTCTGAATTAATATGACTATTGACCAAAAGTGGTGAGGGAATGGGCATGTGTGCATTAATGTAGACATAATTTATTAATTTTTTAAAGTTCATTATAAAATAACATATAATAGGAATGTGGGCAAAATGACCATATTTCTATATTATGTTGTTGACTTCTATTGCTGGATCTTAGATTTTTTTCCATTTTGTAAGTTAAATGCATTTTGGGAGAAGTCAAGAAAAGAAGTACCTTGAATATTGTCCAAATAATATCCAAATGTTCATTTATATCCCCTTCTCTTCTAAAATTTTATGTACTACCATTATTTGTATGGTTTCATATTTTTTTTAATATTTGATAATATCTCCTCCCCAACAATCAAATGAATAAAAATGAAGGTAAATTTTCCTACCAATTTCAGGAGTCCTCCGTGGAACTTCATTTGATGGAGAAGCAATGGAAGCAAGAAATTCATCCACCTGCTTTAAAGACAGGGCATTGTGAAGAGTTTCTAGAGGACAAATAGATGGCACCATGGAATACAACTCAAAGCCTGGGGGGAAAAAAACAAAATGAAAAGAAAAGTTGGACATTTAAAAATGTAATTAATTAAAATGGAAGACCATTGTTTAGAACTAGAAAGTTTAGGTCTTTTTAATCTATTACATGCAAACACATAATATTCTGAAGTCATGACACCAGATGCTATGCAATATGGGGTTGGAACAAGATGTGACAAAGATTTCATTTAAATGTAATCACATAGTATAGCATGCACACAATTTCATTCTATATTTTGGTAAAATCTAAAAATAATAAAGAAAAAATCGGGGCGGGAGCAGGATAGACAAAAATATAATATTTCAGCATTTATTTTTTTTAAATCAGGATTATTTGATAGGTGATTAAACTGATGCCATGATGTGTCCCTGGTGCCAGGATGCTAAAGGTAATTTACTGAAAAACAACTATGTAAATAACTGTGAAGAGTAATTTTAAATACTTTCCTACTTATACCGAGGCCAACTATACTCAGTTACCCCAAACAACATTCATTCATTTACGCTGGAATTAAAACCCTAAAACATATTTCACATACCTTTAAGAATTAACATAATAATTCTATTGTTGGAAGCTGTCACCTGAGTAGTCAGGCCAAGTAAAACACAATACAGAATACAAATACATCTGCATTCAACAATGGCACAGAAATACAAAAATTTCATGAAACAAACCATGCAGTTATGTATTCACACCATCAATGAAACAAAAGCATTTAAACATAGGTTTTTTTTTTTTAAACAAACAGGATAAAGTTGTTTTTTAAAATAAAAATTGCCTGTTTATTTTAACTTTTTCAACTGAATGGCTTTTAAAATTGCTTTTATACACTATTAGAATAACAAGTCTTTCTGTATTTACTCTTTCAAAAATTCAAACTAATATTCTTCCAAATGAAATACGTTTCATACATAAAGTTTCATATAAAGATTAACATTGTTAATTAAAAAGTGACTATTAAACTCAAATAAATGGCAAACTCTACTTCAGTAGGCATGTGCTCATTTTATAAAATGACATACAACAAGAACTAAATACATCAAGTACTTATTTGATGTATTCAATTGTGGGGGAAAATAGTGACCTACGAACTGCCTGATTTTTAGGCAAAATAGGAAAACTTTGTTTAAAAGAGAACCTAATCTTCCTATGAAAATACCAAATGTTTTTATAAAACTGTTAGATCTGATTTTCAGGAGCAAACCAAAGAATGACAGAATATTTCAAATGCTTAAAAAAAACCAAAACAATAAAACCATAAAACCATAACAGCAGCTAAAGCACCTAAGTTAAGCACTAAAGAAATCAGGCTTATACAATAATTATAATTATTTGAAGTACAAGATTCATGCAAATAAGCGCAAACCCTTTCTTTGCATTACACTAAACTTAACATCCTTTCCTCAGAATGTTTATAAGTCATTTGTAACAATTATTTTCTTGTATTTGTCTGTTAAGATTTCATGGCAGACAAATGACATACAATCAAGTTCCTCTGGGCTACAGCTTTTTTTATTTATCTTTAGTAACTGTTCTCTTTAATGCACAATGAAAGGGTTAGCACAGCAATTTAAAAAGCCACCCTGCTGTCATGTTCAGGAGCTAGAAAAACATACCACTGGAGCCTAGAAATTCCACAGAGGAAATGGACCAGCACCTATAGAGGTGTGGGTGTTCTGCACAGAGGCCCAGAAAATAAGGTAAAGCACTGTCAGAAGATACTTGTTTCACCATGTTCCTTGAACTAAAGATGAAGGCAGGGATAAGTCCAAGATATGTGTTAAGGTGAAAATAACATGAAAGTTAGGAGAAATAAAAAGTGAAAGGGTCAAATGACAATTCATAGGACAGATAAGACAACACAGTATCAAAAAAGAAAAAAGAAATTTTGAAAACCCCAAAGAAATATATCCAGTGTTGAAAGAAACGTATTTTAAGTGCATTAAGTTGCACAGTACGTGAAAAATACATTTATTTTTTCAAAGCTTAAACCAAAGAAATATAAAATTACTCTATTCTCTGTTAAATGGAATAAATGTCTTTTTAAAATCTCCATTAAACACAGATTTATTTTATTAAAAACTTATACTAACTGGCTATACATACAAAAGCATTTTGTATAAAAATTAGTCTGTCTTAAACCTAAAAGGAATCTTCTAATCTAGAGACTTCCATTTCTCTTTCAACTTTGGTTTTAGAAGCTGCAGCTGTATCAAATAAGGATCTTTTTCTTCAAAGAAAAACAGCTACTGAGGGAAAAGCACATTAAGCTTTAAGGCTAAATCTTTCACTTGTTGTTGAGGATGAGCTCTTCTTATGACACCTTCAAGAAGTGTTAGTGCATTTTTATTTAGGTTTGCTATTAAAGGATCTGGAAGTGGGAGAACAATTAAACACTGGTGTTTAGATCTTTAGTCTGATAAAGGTTTTTGAAAAACCTGATTGTTTGAAAGACTTGTTTGCAATTAAAAAGAAAAAGTTATAAGGATAAAATATCTTCATTTTGAATAAAAGCAAAAAAAATGTTTTCTTATAAATTCTTTGGTCATGAACTATTTTTAAATGATCAGTAAATACTTGCTCTTGTCCAACAAGAACACACTCTGTGAGAGAAAGCTGTAATAGTACAATTCAATTTATAAATAATGGCCACAAACATCAGCCTCAATGAGTGAACTAGATTGATTATGACTTTCTAGATTTTACCTTAGTCTTCTTCCTATGAGGAGTTACCCAAATTTTAACAAAAAATGCCACATGGACTAGGAGAATGCTGGAATGCTAAATGAAGTTTTCAGAGTGTTACCGACCATGTGAGGTTTAGAAAAAGTCAGGGATGAATGATATTACACAGTGAAACCTACAACCCTTGGTTGCCAAGAACTTTTTAAAAGACACATCTCATTTTGCTATTTGACAAGTGTGCCTCTATATTATTGTTAAATGCTCCATAAAAAACCATGTGATCAGAAAAGGAATCAAGCAGGAAAAAAAATCACCAAGAATAACGAAGAAACTAAAGACTTGCTGTAATTTTAAAATATTTGTAGACTGATCACTTGAGAAATTACAAGGAATTTACAGTTTTTAATTATAATTAAAACTCATCATTGTGTTCATTTATAAGTTTGATGAGTAGTATTAAGTTATTGTGTAAATTACAGGTGAGAAGAAGGAGCTAGACAGTATCAATACTTCGGCAGAACAATTAAGTTGGAACTGTATGCCAACCAAAATTAAGGGCACAGAACTGAATGATACTGCATACCCCACATTTTGAAATAAAAGAAAAATAAAAAAGGATGAAGCAGGGGAGTATCTTTTAAAATAAAAGCAAAACGTACCATTGGTTGGGTGTCGAGCAAATGAGATAGAAAACCTTTTAACAGCAGAACCGCGTGTGGCGTCTGAGAAAGAGAAAAACAGGTACCTGAAATTCACAACAGCTACCAAAAGAAGAACACTTAAAAAAAGAGGGGAAAAACAAATATAAAAGGAAGTTAGAATTAGGTGACATGCAGAAGGCACAAAGAGAGAAGGTAATAAGCCAAATACTAGTTAAAATAACTGATATGGCTTGATGATAAAGGCAAAATGTTGATGAAATATACAAAAGAAAGAGAAGCAGAATGAGCTGGCAATCAGGTAAATCTATGTTTTACCGACTAAAGTAAATCTGTAGAGATATGAGAAAAAGTTTTAAATGAGGCTAATCCTGAAAGGGCTAATAAATACTCTGTCAACAAAAGGAGCACGCTTCCATGAGCCCCTGAAGACATTCTGAATATTAAAAACTCGGTATATTAACAATAGAAAGGATCGCCTTCAATTAGGGATCCTAAAATACTCTCATCTTCTGTTCACTTTTGTAAAAATATCACCAACACGGTATTTTCTTCTACTTATAAACATTCTGTTCACTTCACTTAAATCAATATCAGTAAGTAAAATAAGGGTTAACAATGAACAAAAGTTTTAAAGATCGAATAAAGTTTTATTCTTTATAGTATGGCTCATTATCTAGAAGAAGAATACACACGATGCAGTTCTAAATTTCATTATTTCAACAAAATCCTCATTGAACAAGTAATATAAATCTACTCTAAATGCTGTTTGATGAAACATGGATCCAACCTGGGTATAACACAACACTAATAGTCATTTAGGCAAAGGGTACAAGGAATCCACTTGAGTCAGTGAGTGATTAGATTTGCCTTTGAGAAATACTGTGTGCTCATGGGTGTGTGCATGAGTGTAGGTGTGAGTCTGTGTGTGCATGTGTGCACATACCATCTATGCAGCCAGAAGAGGTCAGCTTTTTACGATGAGTACGAGCATAATCCTGTAGGTTAGGTGCGCTTGAAGAACCCCCGAGCACCGAGGTGCTAAACAGGCCCGCACAGTGAGACCCTGATGGGAGTTAGAGAAAATACATACAACAACGGGTGTTCTTCCATTCACATTGGGAATTCATGCAGCATGCAATAACATGATTCTTACCAAACATACTTGGTAGTATCTTGAACAGACTCACAATAAGCTTGTAAAGTCAACTTTAATATAATCATCACCACCATTTATCATATGTACAACCGGGGGTATTTAACACTGGAAAAAAATACTGTCTTGGAGGAAAATATTATGCCTAAACAGTAACTAGACATATATATTAAAACTATTAAAAAGACTACCATGAAAATGAATTTAAGATGATAAGGGATTCTGTCAACCAATTTGCATTAGACAGCCATATAAAAAAAAGTCTGTGAGCATACATTAAGCCATATTAAATCAATATTTTTGAACGTATGTCTGTAAATGTGTATCATTCCTAATGCCCCTGAATTAATAACTATCAATATGTTATTACTTTATTATGAAATAAAGTAAATCAAAGCTTACTTATTTGTGAGAAGACCAGGAGAAAACAATTCCTTTTAGGTCATTGAGGCCTAAATCACTTTAAATTCTAATACTTAAATGACTTAAGATCTTAATAAGACCCCAATAAAATCCGTTATCAGCAAATGAAACACAGATAGTATAAACTCATGTGTAATTTGTAGCAAAAGTTTTTATATACAAGTAAAACTCTTACCACTAGGTGAGGATTAAATAAATTTCTATTAAATACATTATGGTCCACCAAACGGAAGGGATAGTGTGTATGTGTGGTATAAAATACATTTTATATATAATACATTTTATATATAATACATGCATATTACATATAACACATATGGATATTTTTGGCAAGAGACTATGGGAACATGAAAAGGTACCAACAAAGGCTATATATGCTCAACTAAAGAAAGATCTTTAAGTATGCAGGTATCCATGGACAATTCAAGTATTTAGTATAGAATTCATAGTACATAAATTATTGAAATTTGTATGTGATTTATTGAACTTATTTAGACAATAATAAAATGCCATTACCTCACACATTGTATCAACAATGAACATAAGTCCAAGTAAGTTTAGAAAGGGCCTTTTCAATGTTGCTTTGGTTGAATGTTAGCAAAGAACCTACGTTGTTCTATAGGTAAATGTAGAGTATAACTGCCACTGTGTTTTGATTTTTCAGAAAAGATGCTCAAAAGGAATATATGCCCACATAGGGTTTATTTATAAAAATATATTTTTTGATCAGAAAAGCAGATGATTCTTTCTTATATGCATTAGTGTATGTTTATCTTAATTAAATGGAAAAAATAAAGTTTCCTTTTCAAAACTTGTTTGCATTTCAACATACAGAAGTCAAAATTAAAAGCAACATTGACAATTTGACTAAGTAGTTTATATCGAGGGCATTCAAAAGGATTATAAAAACAAAACGTACACTATTTCTTATCCATTTTCTTACAACTTTATTGTCTATTTTGAGTTGCACAATTCAAAATTTATGAATTAATATATATTAAATAAAAACTAAAGCATAGCATTTGGTCATGCTTTCACCACTGAAAAGTTTTACATGTATATAATAGTGTGCTCAAGAAGGTTTGGAATACAAGTTTCTTTAGACTACATACCTAGAGTAGGGTTCTGCTTCTGTTCCACAAGAGTTCTTGGTGTTCGCAGATAATTAGTATTTTCAGATACAACCTGTATGAGGAAAGAAAAATAAATGAGATAAAATGGTAAAATAAATCCAAACGTCCATACTTCATTTGCAGCCTGTTCCAGACAGACAAAGGTTAATAAGCTGTATGATAAATATTAGTAGAAATACATAAAACATGAAAGATCATGCAAGATCCCCTTTTGAAGGGAGTCCATTTCATATGAGGTCCTTGCAATGAAGTGGTGCGAAGCAGGCATTCAGAATGAAACATCATGTATGAAACAAGACAGATGGAAAGAAATAATTAATATAGATTGATATAATTTCACACTCTTAAAAGAAGGCAAATGCCCACTCTTATACAGCTCCTGTATTTGAAGGGGGAAAAAACAATCACAAACAAAAGAAAAGACAGACAGAGACTGTTGAGATCACCATACAATTACTGATCCATGCACGGGATTTATCAGAGTAACCTTTAATAGTCACAGCTTAATGGATACCATAATCCCTTTTCCTATAATTAAATGCATTATATTTCCAAAAGGAAATTGCTGAAATTCTCCGAAAAGTCATGTTTAAGAGCAGACCTTTCAATGATTTAAAAAAAAAAAAAAAAAAGAGAGTATTTTAAGTTTCCAAATGCCATCACAGAAAGTCCTTCTGAAGTAATTTTATTTTGACCCAAATTATTGATGGGCATATATATGCTCATCACCTCTTATTTCAAAGAGAGCATTAAAATATTACACAACTGAGAAAATCCACACTGTATGTATCCCTAAAGATACTTCTAGATAATGGGAGGGAGAGAACAATTAGTATTAGATGTATTCTGCTAATTAACACAGGGCCACAAAAATTTGGATATTTTTTGAAAAGTTCCCATTCTCAGCAAATTCCAAATGGAATCTCATTTTTTCAAATACAGGGGGGTGTTATGAATTTTTTTATTATCAAATTATCTAGGTTTTCTTTTCTTTAATACTTTTAAGGATAACTGAGTCAAATAAAAATTTCTTTATTTTTACAAAATATTCCAGGAGGAATAAAGTTCCAGGAGGGTAAAATTTACTCATTATTTTTAAAGTCCTGGATATTTAAAACCTCCCAGTAAAAATGATAAAAACATGCAATGTAAGTGGTTTCTGTCCCTCAAATAATGTCTGACATCACAAGCACTTTAAAATGAATTCAAAATTAAAAAACAGAAGGATTTACTCTAATGTAAAATATAAGGGATTAGATGTCCTCAAAGACAGCTGTTTGTTGCTCTGAATTCAGGGAGGAAAAATGTTTAATGAATTAAAGTGTAAAAACCTGTTGCCATGAGCCAAAAATACTGGATGTGAAAGCCAATGATTTGGGGGAGACAGGGGAAGAAGTGATTTGTTCCCCTGATCTGCGTCTTCGACGCCCAGTACCCACACCACTGGTATAATGCAGCCAGGTACCAGTACCCTCTGGGCTAGACACACTCAGGGGGCTCTCTTCCTGGAAGTGAGAAAGGGGGCAAAAAAAAAAAAAAAAAAAAAAAAAGCAGAGCATGCAAAGTTAGATACAACAGAGCCAAATGATCAGAAAGAAAAAAAAATACAGTTTGTTTGCATTTGCATATCAATTTTTAAAAAACTATTAAACAGTAATTTGGGAGCCAAATTTCAGTGTTTGAAAACTGATAGGAATAACATAACATAAATCTAACTGTACATGGTAACAATTATGAGGATTACCTTACTATCTTAATCATACAAGATATTTATACTGCTTAATAGTTGTCCCTTCCCTCTTAACATTGGAAAGATTTTAACAATTTTTTTAGCTTAGCAATTTTTAAAATATTAAAGTATTCTGCTTAATTTTAAATAATCAAAGGTTTTATGCTATATTGGGCACACTTTTCAACCCAAAGCACTAAATAATCATACAGAGTTAAAAGAGTTTTCAATGTATATAATGTAGAAAAGGAAATCTCTCTGCCACATATTAAAAAAAAAAAAAAATCAGACTCATAAGACGGATCCAAATTATACTTGCTTACACTTTTCAAGTTATCTATTTGTTTACCCCCTCCAAAAATTACTAATAGAGTTCAGTAAGCAAAACATGCAGCAAACATTCTTATTTTATATGTTTGCATGTTCAGGTTTCAGACAGTGAGGACAGAGTAAAATCTACTTGCACAAAATGAAGAGAATAGTCTTTTTCTCTGTGTGTCTTTTGGAAGTACAAACTTCTGATATCCATGGAGGTGGTGGACGCTGGAAAAAGTCTTCAAGGTTTTACTTGAATAATTTACCTTGTAGAAGTAAAAGTTTAGCATGGCATAGAAATAATCTCTTGAAAGCAACTATTTATGAGAAAAAGATTTATAAATCTGTTCTGTGTTTTAAGGGCCAACAAAGGGCAGTGATTTTGTTGAAGAGTTTATAAAAATAGGCGAATTGCAAAATAGACACACAAAACATTTTGCTGTATGAGTGTTATAGGCTTTTTTGGAAAGCAGGAGAGGGTTTAATGATGAAATTCTGAACAATCTGACTAACTGCAGACTGCTTTGTCCAACAACATCAAAATCACTGCCCCACACAAAGTGGTAGTTTCCATTATATTAATATATGTCATTTCCCAATTATCTGAAATTAAGGATACCTGAACATAACCCCAATTACTCATTTTAATCAATCTTTAATAGAATAATCCCCAAATCTATAAATACTTATCATTCTCTTTTATAATTAACTTAAAATATCACATTCACAGGAACAGTAACTACTATACAATTTCCAATATAAAATTATAACAACCTATTTTGTCAATGGACTTTTCCTAAACATAATTGTCAAATTGGGATACACACATATTTAAAATTTGAGAATCTTAAAGTACTGAAGTTTGTTCAATTTGGGGCTACAGAAATGAGCATAATTTTTTTTTTTCATATGCCATGTTATTCTAAAACAACCTAACTTAAGACTTGGCATATTTAGTTGTAAACAAAAAATACTTTTTTACTTGAAAGTTGATGGCTAGTTCTATATTAAAGTTTAAAAGGTTAAATCTGGCCTTATACTTTTACTTGAGCATTTAGAAAACATTTATATGTACTGACTTCAATCAGTGCTGGAAAAATTATTACAAAGAGACTCCAAATAAAAATATTTAAATACACACAGATATTAAAGATTTACTTGAAAAGTTTCATTCCAAGTATTGATCATCCCTTTTAAATGTTCTTTCAGTATCTACTTAAATTTGCAATTCTATTAGTGAGCATAATTCTAAATTATTTAATTACAAATTTAATAAAAAGGTAAAACTTCAACTATATCATCGAATTTTCAGATTCCTATGCTAATTTTTGGAATCAAGCTAACATTTCATGGTTTCATATCTTAATCTGCAATCACTGGAATCAGTCATTGATGAAGCATCTTTAGAAATATCTTCCTACTTTAAACCAAGAATTATTCCTAACCCATTAAATCAGACTTTAAGAATAACCTAAAGTGACAAGACAAAAAAATGGATTGGTTTTATCAAGTTCTTAGAAAGGCCTTTGTTATATTTTCTAATTACCTCCATGTTTTTGAAATTTGAAAATTAGACAGTTGACAAAATCTGTTAGGTTCCCAAGTTCCATAATTAAAGCTGTATTTTCTTTTCTGTCTTATTAAAATATAGTTAGTTCAATTTATGAAAACATGGTCTGACACATATCCTTACTTCATTTGTAGCCATCTTCCTAGATCGTGGAAGCGGAGATTTCCTGTGTATATGAATTGGCTCTGATACCATAGGTTTGAACAGTATCACAGCTCGATCAGGCTCATCTTTTTTAGAAGTATGTGGTTCATCCTCATTATCAAATTTAGATCTCCTACCTTCATTCTGTGGACAAATATAACAGTATATATAATTCAGGAAAAATAAAAATCTCTTGCAATAAACTAATTAAACCACAAATTAGTGCTGTCATTTTCAGTAAGTATACAAGGTTGTTTACTTGAATTAATATTAATTGAACTCTTACAACAGCTAGTATTGTGAGATAGTTGACAGAGTCCCTGACTTCAAGAAATCCACTGTGGAAAATTAAACAAAAATAACAGCAAAAAGCCAGGTAAAACCAAGTGCTTAAGTAAATTTCATAAAATACCCAAATAAACAATAACAATAAATGACAATAAGAAAGAACTGAGATCAGTTTCATTACACAGGAATGGCATCAACCTGATCACAATTAAAACAATATCTGAATTTATAAATTTGAAAGGATTTCATAAATATTTCCAATAAATGTGATGATTGTATCAGTAACTATCATTCAGTGATGCATTAAATACTGAGCCAGTGATACAAGGACAAAATGATACTGAGCAAGTGATACAGGACAAAATGAATAAGATACTGTATCAAATTGCAAGCATCTCATAGTACAATATAGAAGTCAGACAAGCTAAAAAAAAATTACACTTTATATGCAACTACAATAGAGTGGGAAAATTGCAGCATAGTTAAAAAGTAAAACACATATATTTTAAAAACATTTATTTTAAAGCAGTAAGAAGGAGCAAACTGAAACTAAATATAATTACACAAGAAACCTCACATATATCATACTAGCCAAAAGAAGCCAAACAGAAGTACATAAAACCCTCATCAAACTAAGAGGTATAGAAAATAAATGCCTTTAACCACATAAGGTAAAAACATTAAATAATCATCACAGTTAATAATAAGTGATTAAAAGATAAAAGTGTCCACATACTCTAAATCTATTGAACTTATTTCTGGACAATTGTTGTCATTCAGAGATGATAATACCAAACACAGAAAATGAAATGAGTCTAGATAAACTATTAGAATAAATAACAATAGATGGTAAGGTTGCTAAATATAAGTAATTTAAAAATGAGTTAAAAATCAGTATGACAATAACAGAAGTGGAATTGAAAAAAATCAGAATAGCATAAGAAATTACAAAGAACTTAGAAATTAATCTGGCAGAAAAGGTACAAGACATAAAGAATAGCTAAATAAATTCAGAGAGATAGCAACTCCTTTGACTACAAGAATCAGTGCTATCAAAGTGTTACTTCTCTCAAAATTGATCTGCAGATTTAATGCAATCTCAAGAAAAGTAAAAAAATTTCCCTTTGGAATATCACAAAAGAATTATAACAATGCATGAAGCTTGAGATATTTAAGTTAATCTTGAAGCTCAAAAAGGTAGAGAACTTCTACTACCAGACATCAATATTGTACAGTTAAAATTAAGACTGTTATTGGTAGAGAGAGACAGACAGATGAATGGAACATTACGAAGTTGGGAAACAAGCCTACCAGTATATGGACACAATAAATGTCCACAGCATAAGAAGTGTTATCATATATAGTAGGGAAAGGATGTGACTGTTCAATATGTGGTGCTAGGATTAGCTAATTGGAAAAGAATAACAAAACTGGACTATACATTTCAAATACCATATCCAAAAAGGTCAATTTCTGTAGATTAAAGAAGAAAGGAAAATGATACTAGATGAAAGAAGAGATGCAAGAAGGAATAGATAAATAACAATGGGAATGCCAAGTGTGTAGAAAGACCTAAACTGACCTGGAACACAGGCTCTAATACACATGCTTATTTCACTAAGAAAACATGATAATATGTTCTAAGAGGACACTGTTCCAACACAATCAATATTATAAAACATTATAATATTCTAAGTCTAAATGAATATTGATTATAAACAATAATAACGATCTGTGGGATTTAAAATACATTTGCTAAATTACATATTAAAATACATGACAATAACAATGTACACGGTGAGGTAGGGACTTAAAATATTGAAGTGTTTTAAATGCTTATTACATTGTCTAGTAAGCAATAAAAACAGATTTTTTTAAATGATACCAAAACACTAACCTAAAGGAAAAGATGGGTAACTTGGACTTCACTAATATTGAGCACTTCTTTTAATCAAAAAATATCAGTAAGAGAGTGAAAGGGAAGTTATGGAGTGGAAAAAGTTATTTTCAAATAAATGATGAAGAACTTAAATCCAAAACACAGAAAGAAACTACTACAAATCGGCAGGAAAAAAACAGACAATTTCCTTCAAGGTCAAAAGCCTTGAATAGGCATTCCATAAAGAAAGCATGTCCAGAGGTGCATAAATAGTATATGCTAATCTAAATGAATATATGAAAGGTGTTAATTCTTACTGATCTTGAGGAGAAAGCAAATTTAATCACAAGGAGATTATCACTATATACCCTTCCGAAAATAGCTATTTAAAAACACCAACCACATTATGTGCTGAGAAAGATATAGCACTATCTTTAGAAAACAACTTGACTCTATCTTTTGAAGCTGAACTTATACATAACCTGTGACTTGGTGATTTTACTCCAAGATGTATATCCAAAATAAATGTGTACATATATTCACCAAAATATGTACAAGAATGTTCATAAAAAGCATCCATCTTCATAGCTTGCAATAACAAATCATATGATCATCAAAGTGGAACAGATTAATAACCTGAACTTTGATTGTTTAATGGAATCCTACATGGCAATGAAATGCAGAACCGAATGGTTCAATCTTACAAACATAATGAAAGAAGTTAAATCTACTCCCCATCCAAAACAAACTTTTATTTTGTGATTTCATTCATATAAAGTTCAAAAATAGACAAATTATACATACTATGGTGCTAGAAATCATGACTGTAGGTATTTTTGGGAAAACAGAGTGAGGCAGTGTTTAGGGAGAGGAACAATTAGGTCTTCTGGAATCATGGTACTGTTCCACCTATACTTGAGCTGATGGTTTTATAACGTAAGACTGTTCATTTTATGGAAGGTCATGAAGGTATACCTTATGATTTAGGTACTGTTATCAATATGTATTATAATTTAGTAAAAAAGTTTCAAACTGAGTACATATTTAATTTTGTTAGGTTATTTTAAGGATCAAAACACAGCAAATCATGTCACATCCTTAGTACAGGGTTTAATATGAACTAGTTCTCAAGAAAACAATACCAAAACCAAAAACTATATTGTTATCCATTCTAAACACTGGGCTTATATGCAAAAAATTCTAAATAAGACAAAAAGAGTAAGTATTCTGACATGTATGGAGATCATGTCGTTTCCAATCAAACTTAAAATTTTTAAACTATCTTGCTAGTTAATAGTTGAGATAATTATAACACACAATAAAAATTCTCACAGAAAGCTCATGAAAATCTATTAACTATAGTATCCAGTCACTGAAGAGTTTTATCTTTATTACCTCTCTTGAAGCTGGCCTATATCCATAACCAGATGGTAAATTTTTATCTTCTTCACATCCTTTGGCTCCTGGACTAAAGTGTAATTCAACATGAAAGCGCTCCTCTGAAGAAAGATCCTAAAAAACATTATAGAACATTTTTCAAAATGAGGAAGTTCAAGATATTTATTTACCTCTGGTAACAAAAACATCAAGGACTCAGTTACCTTGTTAGGATCCTCATAAAGCATGATAACAATCTGAGTCATGTAGTTGAGTTCATTGACAACATTTAAATAATCCATGGCTCGTTTCCACTGCTCATCCTTTGACTCCTGAACAAAAGTTATATAGTAAGTATATGCACTATTTGAAAGTCACTTTATTTTCATTATGGCAGTTTAGCTGCTTTGTTTCATGATGGTCGTGATATCAAACAAGCAAGGTGAATACATGTACTATCCTTTCGAATAACTCAATTATATTTAAGTGTCAATAAATTACATAAATTTAAGTTAATTTTTTTTGAAAATCATTTATCCACAGTACTCAACTCTACTGGTAACGTTTAAAAAATAGTTTATAAAAAATAAAGAATCTTTTGAAATATTTTACTCATGTTGAAGTCTGAAGGAAAAGTTTTTAATCCTAAGTCCCAAAGTAACTTAACATAGTGTCATGTTTTAAAAACAGAACACAGAATACTATCCTTAAGAGCAGTGCTATTTCTTCCTTACCAAGACTTTTAAAAAAATTTACTAAGGAAAGAGAGATTTGACCTATTCTGCAATGAAAAATCAAAAATTGGGAAGAGATTGAACAAGATTGTAAGTCTACTACAGGTTCTTACAAGGATAATATGAGTTTGGATAATAAATTATAATTCCAATAGATTTTTTTGAAATTTAGAGAACAGAATATCATTTTGCTACAGACTTTAATTTTCATTCTAGTAAATACATGTAATATATATATATATTTTAAATCCCGGAAACACAAGCTAATAAAAGAATGTAGATGTTTGACTTTTGCTTTATTTTTTTTAATGTTTATCAGTTTATTAAATGATAAAGGACACAAATGAAGAGCCAGATAAAGATACATGGGGTCAGGTCTGGAAAGGTCCCCAATATAGGAGCTCCTGTCCCTGTAGAATTAGGTTACATTACTTTCCTGGTATGTGAATGTGATCACCAACCTGAAAGTTCTCTGAATCCTGAACCTCATGCTATTAGGATTTTTAAGGGGGCTTTATCACACTGGCCTGGTGGATCATTAACTTTACTCCCAGCCTCTCTCTCTTCTCTAGAGAACGGGGAGTGGGTGGGCAGCTTTTGATTTAGAAATTCGGGGTGAATACAACATACACTCAATAAGCTCTAGTTCTGTTGCCATTACAATAGTACAAATTATATCATCTTTCCTTGGATCACTATGAGGGTTTTCTAACTGGTGTTTTCATATCAATTGTTACCTATCAATTGTCTACATATCAACCAATGTCACTAACTTCCCTGCTTAAAACCTTTCAAGGTCTCCTAATCCCTTTAGGACCCCCAATGCACTGGCTCTCCAAACTTATGTTTTTCCATTTTACCCATCTGAGTTCCCTCCCCTTCTAAATCCAAGAGCGTAAAAAAAAGGGCACCATGTGAAAGGTGTGTCTCTCCTCCCCCAAATCAATTCCAACATTACTACTGGACATACAAACTCTTACCTTGCTAAATTTTTTTCACTCACTATTTCTTATAAAAGCTCCACTAAGGTATATCACATTGCTATTTGTTAACGAGACAAGAAACCAAACAGGAAAGAACATATAGATTGGAAATTTAGATGGGAACAGAAAACTGAAATTGCCTTAGGGTATCTTTGATGATAATTATTTATCAAGTCCCAACAATAAGACAGATTAAGAATAAAGAGACATATACCAAGTCTTCATTATACATTTCACAGTCCTTTATTCTAAAAGAACAGAGAAAAATAAATCGCATGAATTTTCTTTTAAAGATCACTTTTTTATAAAGGTTGTACATTGATATATGTACTCTCTCTCTCTCTCTATATATATATATATAAAGTTAAAGGAAAATTCTTTTTGCTAGCTTAAAGGTGGGAGAAAGGATCATTTTATAATATTTTTACATAAGTGATATTGTATTCTAGGTAATCTATGGTTTAATCGTATGAAGAAAGAAAGGGGATATGAAAATCACTAAGTCTCTTTCATACATGTCACTTTCACTGACAATTCCTAAAACATTTTATGTTTTCCAACACAAACTCTCTGGGAATCTTGTCAATAGCCTCCGTGGTTAATACGTTGGCTCCCCAACTCTATATGAACCCAAACCTCTATCCATGTTATAAACAAGTACTGGTCATTTTCACTTAATGATGGATGGTATCTCCAACTCAGTTTATCTGAAACAAAAACTCACTACATTTCTTCTAAGGCCTCATTTTCCCCACAAGTGTTACTTAACTCAGTGAATGGTAGAATCATCTTCTAAGTTACTTGGTTAGAATTTACAAGAATCTTTCTTGATTCTCTTTTCTTTTTGTACCCTCTATATCTGGAAGGGCCTCAGAAAAGTGTTGGTGAAAGTTAAGGGGCCTCATAAGGAGAGTGTCTGTGAAAATCTAAAGGATTCTTGAAGAGGTTGTCGGTGAGGGATTATAAAAAGGTTAAGAAAAATGTTACTAGAAGCACCCTAAAGCATCCTGTACTCTAGTGGCATAAAGTACAGGAACTAGTCTGTAGACAGTAGAGGGAGTGTATCTGATGAACCCAGCGAGCAACCTAGAAAAATTTCCCAGAAAAACATTAAAAATGACACCAAAAGACTTCTCAATGCCTGTGATAAATTATGAAAGGAGAAAAATGAGTTAAAGGGAAATTGCTAATTATAAGGGAGCCAAGAGTCAAAACTTGCTAAGATCAAAACAAAATTGTTTCTCATTCTCAGTCTCTCCAGAGGGCTATAATTAAAAAGTGGCTTTTAGGAAGAAAAGAAATACAAGAATCTATCAGGAGAACACAGATATGATTATAAAATACTTGCTAAGACTTCAGGAGAATCTGAGGAGTCCTTCAAGACCTTTCAAAGACACAAAAAACTTTCTGAGTATAAGGGAAGCTAAATGGTTAAATTGTTCTCAGGCCTTAAAGTAAACACACACACTCTCTCTCTCTCTCTCTCTCTCTCTCTCTCTAACTTTTTCTCTTTGAGGCTTATATTTACAGATGAATAATAGCAATAGTCTTGAGTTGAGCTTCAGAACCAGCTGACAACCAAAATAGAAAGAAACCTATTTTAAACAAAGTGCTTTCTAATTGGTTTGGCTAGATTAATGAACTCATTAGGTCCGACAGCTACTGTTAGTAGAACATGTTTATGTTTTTAGATTTTTTGCCCTTATTTCTCAAATTAATTAGTGCCATTTGTTTCCAAAAGGCTGTAAGAATTCAAGAGATGTTGAGTCCATGGGATAAGATACAGAATGGTTATCTTGGGTCTCCTCACTTAGAGGATCCTGAGTTTCTCTTATCCTCCTAATAGTGTTTAAGCTCTTGGTGTCAACAATTAACAGCCATCTGCAAAAATGATTAATACAGAGGTTTTAACCTGTTCCAAACCCACAGCCCTATGTCTATCTCTGTCTCTCACAGGCTGAGACAGAATCTCACTCCTTATACCTGTAGGTAGTGATTACACACACATTCAACAAAAAGTCGCTACGGAATATTGAGATCATTATACCTTTACCCCTTTAAGTAACAAAGAGGATGAAATATCATTCAGAGAGGAATGGGACAAGGGCCCCAGGACAGACAAAGGGAAAGGATTCAAGGACAGAAATTTGAACTTTGGTCATCCCACTGTTTTCATAGGGCTAGTAAATAAGAGATTAAATAAGGGAAGAGACTAAAATCTCTTGAGGTAGAAATAAAGTAAACTGCAGTGCTACCCACCAATCTAGTAACTCTAAAAAACAACTGTGTATGTTCTGGGAGATGACTCAAACCCTATTTATTTAAAGTATCTTGGTTTAACCTTTGTCCTGTTATGACTCAACAGTCTCGTCAAACAAGGAAACTGGCCAAAAGAAGCTCAAAACCACATCCGTGTGTAAGCGCCTACTTCACATTCTATATCAGCAGTCTCAAGACCCAAGGAGATTCTCTGTTGAATCTGCCCACACTCTCTAGAGTGAATGTATACTACTGCTTGCAATAAAAACTTCATTCCTACTTCAACTACTCTGAAACATCATGAATTCTTTCTTACACTGAAGTCAAGGATATCTGAAACCCCCTCTATAGCCTAGGCCTCATCAATAGGATCTTATCAACACTCAGGTACTCACTGTTAATGCAATAAGGATTAGTAAGTGTTAATAATAGCCACAAAGGGAGTCCAAAGTAGGAAAGGGCTTGTCCTTAAGAGGCCTGTGGATGTAATTTGTTTAATGCAATGTATTATAAATTATTTCATTTTGCTTTGCTTTTTTAATTATTACCTTGAAGAAAAATTCAGACCTTTGGATCCCTAAACTTTTCTGGGTAGGGAGCAGGTTGAAGAAAATTTCTCAGCTGCAAGCATGGAAAATGAAGGATCACCTAGACTGAAGTAATCAAGATGCTAAATTGTGAAGCCATGAGGTATTCTAAACAACTTCCTGGCAGGACAACAAATCATTAATTACAGAACAAGTAACATAAACATAGGTAGATTTCAAAATTGCTATGGACCAGTAACTGTGGCATGCCTTCTGTTTTCCCCTCTTTTGAAAAGATATACTACAGAAGTTACCCTCTGCCTATTCCATCATTGTATTTTGCGTACTTGAACGACAGATAATTAGTCTCTTCATTTCACAGGTATATGAACTAAGACTGAATTCTCTTGAGCACTCCAGGTGTTACATCCAAGGGGCCCCATTCATATCTGAACCTGATCTAGATGTGTTCCTATTTATGTTATAATAGGATAAATTGGGGGGAATACTCGAGAAGAGGTTAAGTGGATTTTGCATGTGGGAAGTACATGGATTATGTGGTCAAGGGGCATATTGTGATAGAGTCTATTTTCCAAAGATAACTGCCATAATACATCCAATTCCAAGTACGCATCTTACAATGTGATAGTGGCATGCCAATCATCCAGTAAAGTGGACTTATTTCCCTTCCCCTTTGAATGTGGATGGATTTCTGTGACTGCTTCAACCAATAAAGTTCAGGAAAAGTGACATACTGTGACTTCAGAAGTTAAGTCATTAAAATGTCTTGTACTTAGGCCTCCATGGAGGTGCAAGGGGTAAAGTCTCACCACTATGAAGCCATCCACAGCCACTGGAGCAAGAGTTCAATCTCTGGCTAGTGAGCTAACCCACATGGCACAGCGGACCTCTCCTGTCTTATTCGCTGCTCTCCTTAGCAGTGTATTTCAGTCAATCTGCCCGTTCTCTTCCCTGCTCTGTCTCTGGTGAATCCTCCTACACCCCTGCACCTCTGGCCTGTATCCCAGTTCTTATATGCATAAATAAATAAATCTTTCACAATAAATAAAAAATAAAAATGCCTTGTACTTGTACTTTGTTTCCTCAAGAAACTCACTCTGGGTACTCAGCTGCCATATTTTGAAGAAGCAGGCCTCATAAAGAGGTCAGATGTAGTTGTTCTAACAAGTAACCAGAGCTTATGTCCCAACTTTCAGACAACATCAGAAATGAAAGGAAAACTTTGAAATGATTTGAATCCCAGCCAAGTCTGACTACAACCCTATGAGATACCTAAATGAAACTGTTTAAATAACCAGTCAAGTCTCTAAACTATGAGAAATACAAAAACTGAATATTTTAAGTCATTAAGTTTTGATATGATTCATTATATAATAGTAGATTAGAGGCACAATGTCCAACCAAACACCAAGTCCTATCCATTCTAACCACTAAATAACTTAATTCATGAGTTTCTCTATCCCACTGTCACCAGTCTATATACCATCATCAACAATATTTTGTGTTATTATTTGATTAAATTTATCTTGTTTGAAGGAAAGAGAATATATCTTTATCCCTAACTTCTAGCAAAATGCTTGGTATGAAGCAGACCCCTGACAAAAGAGTGTAAATAAAGAATTACTAAAATTGCCCAATAAAAACTGCATTGTTAGCAATTTGATTACAAATTCAAGGAAGCATTTTTTCAGTAGATTGGAATAGCTTATTCTACTTACATTGCATAAGGCACCATAGCGAAGAATAGATAATAAAGAATGTACATGACTTTCACTAGTGAAATATAATCTGGTACGGACATGGCGTTCAGGAGACAAAACACCTCTGGAATACCTAAAGTTAGAAGCAAACAGTGTCAAAACAACCATACAGCCTAACTTTAGTAAGTACTGAAATTATTTTATTAAATAGCATTCAATCTTACTAGAAGTAAAAGACCAAAGTTAATACGTAACTCTTCCAATCACAAGTGAGTAATTGTCTTAGTATATCTTGCTCTAACATAAGTTAATAAGAAATAACGAGGAGTCTGAATTAGTCAAAGATGAGTCATTTTTAGTAGTTACTGTAAATAGGTCATTTTAGCTCCTCTAAAAGCAATGGAAAAAGTCATAATCCTAAAGAAGCTCACAGACATTTGTATTACTGAATGGGGTTCACACTGATAATCTCCTGTAATGACAATAAATAACCCCTTTTACTGTTCTGCTCAATTTCCCACAAAATTTGGAGCCAAAAAAGAACGTTGGTTGGAAGCTAACTATTAAGTATATCTATGTAATCCTTAGTTCGACAGCAAGGGACACACTCCTGATTTCTTCATAGGAACATTAAAAAGTAATTTACATTTGACACGTGAAAAATGGATGCACAGTAATACAAATCCCAGTACAATGTCTTACACAGGATGAAGTTTATTTACGGTGTCATCATCTTGTGTCCTCTGAAGATCTGAACGAATTTTTCTGACTAGAGGAGTGCAGTAGCCTTTGGCAATCTCCAGTTTTTCAGCTTTAGTTATACCATACTCCTGAACAGAAAATAGATGACATTAGAAAAAAGGTATAAAGAAAAAGAGTTCTAGCAAGTGCAGAATTGAATTATTCTTGTGAGAAACAAATACTTTTATTAGACCTTTTTTCAAGATTATACATTCCTAGTTTATATTACTGCTACTTCATGTATACTATTCCCCAAACTCTTAAGCATAACTGAAAGGAGTTTTTTGGTAGAAATGAAAAAAGCAAGTAACTTTGTAGAGGAAAGGATGAGTGGATGAATATAATTCTTATGAATAGTTTAACTCAATATGACCCTAAAAGAAAGACTGGAAAATGTTGGAATTGAAAATCATTAGGGGTAATTTATTTTTAGTCATAAACAAGGTATGAGTAAACAGGGATTCTCATACATTGTTCATCTCCAATAAAACTGGTAAGTTTCCTGGAGCTACAAATATTATCTTGAGTGCATGTAAAGACATATATGTAGAAAAATGAAAGAAATTTTTAACAATAAAGGTCTCCAAATATAAGAAATTGGTTAAATCAATTAGTATTATATCACACCATTCAGCATTAGAAATAATAAATATATATATATACACATACACATATAATAGGTTTACATATATGTAAAGCTATTGATGCTAAGTGAAATGAAAAAAAAATCAGGTTGTAGAGTAGTATAATGTTCCTGATTCTGTTTTTTGCAAAGAATACATTTGTTACATATATGCATTTATGAGAAAAATCATATCTGCACAACTAAGGGAAATGGTCTTCAAAGATTTTCCATAACATTGCAATGCTTTTCTCTAGTTGGTAATGTCCAAGTGACTTTTTTGCTATTGTTACATTTTCTGATTCACAACAAAGATATATTCTTTTATAATAAATCTTTCCTACAATACAATGACATATTTTATTCATCTGTTATTATCAACTAAGACCAATAATTGTGAGATATCCTTGTTCTCATACATAATTATAAAATCTTTCTGCCATAAAAGAATTGATTAAAACATCAGATGATGATATTTAAAAACTTATGTGGTGATACATAATGACAGTGTCACTGGACTTATACAACAAGTGATATTATAAAAAAAATAAATTATCTTCCAAGTTCAATAAATGTGTGCCTTTAAGAGAATTTTACCACCAAATTTAGTATCTAGATGTTTTTATTTACTGCACTGAACCCATGATTATTTTAAAACATCATTTTTAAATCAAGGGTTCTGATTGGTTAAAAAGTAAAAAGTTGATTCTATCATAGCACAAATACCTATCAAAATTAAAATTAGTTTAGCTATTAAAATAACTAAAAGTAATATCCCCTGTTTGTCTCTCCCCACACATTTCTATAGCAGAGGTAGTAGATGCATAGTAAGTACCCAATAAGTATTTAAATTGATTTATTCTATCCTGTTTTCAGTTATCTTGTTTGTTAATTTACTATTTTTCTTTAGGAGTGTCAACTTTTAAATTTTGAAGTCCTAAAATCAAAGCATTAGAAAATCAAATGATGGTCTTATATGATTTAATATCTATTAAATATATCCATAAGATGATAAATATATTTAGTAATTTAATACAACAAATGAAAAGCTTAAATATGTAAGCTCACAAAGTTATGGGTTTTACAGGGACATGAAAACCAATTATCTTTTTTTCACCCATTGGTACACATTTTAAAAGTATTTAGTATAAAAAAATTAATTCTTAGGAATTAATTACCTGAGGGATAACAATATCTGCTAATGCCTTTGAAAGTCTATATAATTCCATTGTATTTTCTAATTTCAGGGAACCGTTATGCTGGACATCATATTTTATACAGTCATATATATCAGGGATTTTACTTATGTCATATCTTCCATTTTTGGTTTTAAAGTCTTTTTCCAGCTTGGACCATCTGCGTAGCATAAGTTCTAATGTCTCACTGTGATAAAGTTGGATATCTAAAACAATATAACATCATTAGTACATTAAACTAAAAAGTGAGATTAAGAATATATATTAAAAATTGATAGTTAGAAACGTCTTTAAAATATGAAAGTTGAAATTCTTAAGCTAGGAAATGTTACTATAGGCATATTTTGTAGACTTGACTAAAGTGACAACTACATAGGTGAGGAATTAGATTTCCCTATGTTATATACTTTAATAATATAAGAAAAAGAACAATAATTTATAATAAATCTCTTTTAAGTAGATACATTTCTATTCTTTATTTTGAGTCCAGATCATCTTGTCTACTCCTTATTAATGCAGTTATTTCCTGCTTAACTATATGGCATTACTATATAACTAAATGCTTTCTTATCTTTTTTCTTGCTACCATGGATAAAATGCTATAACTTAGCTATTGTTCATTTGTTGGATACATATTAACGCATACCATCACATTATACAGTATGAGAAGTTTAATGTCTTAAGATCAGTGTATCTTATTTTAAAACATTTATAGCAATTAGAAATTCTTATTTGTTTTATACTCGAAGAAAAACATAATAGCTACCTGATGATTTGGGATCTTCCATTCGATGTCTGATTTGAGAAGTCAAACTTTGTATCAAAGAATAAACTTTGTCACAGGTCTTCACAGGATTTTTAATTAAATGCATTGATTTGATAAGAGAAATGCTTCCAGAGGGAGTAAGCTACAAACAAGTAGAGTACATATTTTATAATGAGGTTATGTTCAATTGTCCAAGAGAACAATATACAAAATTGTATATGAGATGTGACAATTTGCTGACTCAATGTGTGTATGGTTCTAAACACTTGACATATATTTATATATGACAATCCTATTATTGTCGTCATTTTTTCCCAGATGAGGTACTTAATAGAGGTTAAGCAACTTTCCCAAGATGAAGTCAATAGTGAATGAAGGAGTGGGACAAAGCAGCTGGTCGTCTACCTAAGTGCTGGTGCTCTTAACTACCATACTATTTATTATCATATGCTGAAGTTAGGTAGTATGACTCAATCTAACCTATAAGGTAAGTAACAATTCTATCAAAGAATTATACCTCTGCTTTAAGGTATCTGATAGGTAATAAGATAGTATGAAATGATGGAAAGAAAACTTATAGGCCAGTCATTCAGAGTGAATCTGTCATTGAAGACAGTTTTTCCACTGAAGACATCAGTTGATCCTGAATATTGTAGATAGCAGAAAAGTTCAGTAACTCTTTAAGAGTCTTGTTAGGTTAAGGGGACAAAGTGAAGTTCAGAATTAGAGATATACCTAAAAGTATATAGTTTCAGAAAGATTGAAAGTAAAAGATAAAAAAGATATACTATGTAAAACCAATAAAAAGAAAATAAAAAAACAACTGTGGTGGCTATATTAATCGCAAAGTAAACTTGGGGGCAAAAAAAAACCGCTGAAACACAGTGGGAAATTTTAACACACAACCGTAAAGAAGAGAAAACAGGCCAAAAAATCAGGAAGAATCTTTGTTTTTACTAAAATGTCAGTTAAAAAAAAAGAAAGGTACAGTTTTAAATAAAATAGGCACAAGGTCCGCCAGCCATCTTAGGACTATGGTGATTGATCACGGGTGCTCTGGTGATGGGAGAACTACGGGAACTACACCTGAGGGGAGACTCAATTACTGTAGAAAAATGAACAACAATGTAAGAAAATAAATTCAATAAAAATAATAAAGAAAAGGGCCTCCGCTGGTGGCGCAGAGGTTGAACGCTGGACTGTGAGGCTGCCCGCAGCCTCTGCACCACGGGTTTGATCCCCGGCTGCTGGCGAGGGTCCCACACGGCGCGACAGACGTCTCCTGTCTCACCCGATGCTCCCCTCAGCAGTGTATTTGGTCGGTCTGCCTGTTCTGTTCCCCGCTCTGGCTCTGGTGAATTCTTTATCCTCCCGCACTTCTGACTGTACCCAGTGCTTGTATAAATAAATAAATATTTTAAAAATATATATAATAATAAAGAAAAATAAGTAGGTTTAGAAATTTTAAAAATATACTTCCAAATAACCTATGATCAAGAAGAAATCACAAAAGAAACGAGAGAATTTACTAACTTGCATAAATATCAAAATATATAGTCAAACTACTACATAAAGGGAAATTTTTAGTTTATAGTGCATATTTTAGAAAAGATTCAACATCTATTTAATTTTGGGTGAGGTGAGCATTTATCTAATGATATTAGTGTTCAAGAACTAGAAAAAGAGCAAAACAAACTACAAAAGTAGAAGGAATAAAATATTAACCATTAAAAATTAATCAAATGCAAAACAAGTTCATAATTCACAGAACCGGTAATTCTGAAAGATAGTTTATTAACAAATAATAAACCTGATCAACCATGGTGAAACAGATCAAGAGGTAAAAAAAGACAGTAAGATGATACAAACATGAAAAATCTCCATAGATCCTGCAGACATTACAAAGAACTTAAAGAGGATATTATAAACAAACATCTAAAAGAACATAAATTTACTGACAAAAGACTTGATAACTGAAAACTATTAAATTTCTCTGAAACCCATAATTACAAGCTTCCCTGCAAAGAAAATGCCCCTAGCATCTACCATAGGATTTCTTAACCAAACACTTAACTTTACCAAACATTTAATAAAACATAATTGTACAAACTATTCCACCAAAATAGGGCACCGTAAAAATTTTATGAGACAATTGCACTGCTGATATTATCAGCTGAAAAAACCTAAACAAGAATAAAAAAGTAAAAGTCAATCTCATTTATGAATATATTAAACAGAAGTGGCATGCAAAACTCCTAATCAAAAATACTAGGAAATTCAAACCAGTGACATGTTCTTTAAAAATTGAGTTTATTCTAGGAACCGAGTTAATTTCACATCCTCCAAAATAATAAGCTGTAATGGAGGAAATGAAAATATGATAAATTTCAATAACTTTGCATGATAAAAACACCTAGCAAAAGAGAAATGGAATTCCTTTATTTTGAAAGGGTAGCTATAAAAAAAATCTACGAAAAATTCACTTAATGGACAAATATTGAAATCTTTCTTTTTAAGAATGTGGATGAGAAAAAAAAAGACACTTTAATATTTTGAAGGTGCTAGCTAAACGAGACAAGAAAAAGAATAAAAAATATAAGGATTAGAAAGGGAGGAAAAAGACCCATGTGTAGTATAAACCCTAAGGACAGGTTTTTTTGTTTTGTATTCCAAGTACCTAACATAAGCTTTGATGCTGAGGCATCAACTTCAAAGAGGGCTAGCTGGAAAAAACACACTGCCAGTCACTAACTATTAATAGATAAAGAGCCAGGATGGCTTCCTCCACTTATACTCCTTTGTTTTACAGAACCTGGTTGATTTGGATGACTGGCACATTTGGAGGAGACTTGAGAGCTCCCTCTCCTTTTATTCTCTCTTCCCACACTTCAAATTCTTGCTCTTAGGTTTTAAATTCACTAATAAAGAGTGAAAGAGCACCTGAAAACCCCTGGGCTCCCTCTGTGGGCCAAATAAAAGCAGGACTCCAAGCCCATGTGCTGGCTTACATACACACTCTTTTCCCCTAGTCTCCACTTCAACCTTGACCACATTAAGTGAACCCAGGTGTGCTATGTAATTTCCTGGTCTTGTATACAATAAGCCTTTATTATTTCAAAGTTTCCTGATGGTTATTAAAGGGCATCTTGCAATCATGAAAAGAACCTTATGGCAGGTTCACTGATAAAACTGGTTACTGATAGGTTAGAACAGGCCTAAAACACTGGGTATTCTTCTAAATTAAAAAAAAAAAACCCTACAGATAAATTATTAAATTAATAAGTGAGTTCAATAAGGCTCATTCATATAAAGTCAATATTAACAAATAAATTATATTTCTACACAGCAGCAAAAATTAGAGAACAAAATTTTTAGAGGTGCCATTTACAATTACATAAAATTTCTTTAAATGATGCAAATTTTCACAAACTAAGGATTTAATGCAAACTTAATCAATATCCCAATTGAATTTTTGTCCAGTTTATTTTAAAAATTATTTGCAAATGCAAGAAGAGTGGAGGAAAGCTTGCATAAGAGAATCATGTGGGATTTGGGGAACTATTTCAATGGTACAAGGATCAATAAAAGAAACAGCAGACACATATGATAAAAGACCATAGTACAAATAGTGGGGAAAAGACACTTCTTGTGCTAAGAAACAAAGATATACATATATTTGGAGGAAAAACATCAACTTTGACACTCTTGTAACACACAAGAGTCAGTTTCAGTTGGATTGCATTAAATGTGAAGGTCAAGAAAGGTCACATAAGAATAGCTTATGATCTCTGGTTAGAAAAGGATATTATAAACAATATATTAAAATGTAATCATAAAGGGAAAAAATGAACAAATATACCTTGGAATTCATGAAAAATAAGAATTTCTGCTTATCCAGAAATATCCATAAGGCTCAGAGTATGTAGTAGTATTTAGAACACATAAAACAAGAACACTCAATAAGAAAAAAAAGATAAACACATGCAATTTGCAGTAACATGGAAAGAGCTGGAAGGGATCATGCTCAGCGAAATAAGCCAGAAAGAAAAAGAAAAATACCAGATGGTCTCACTCATAGCAGGAATCTAGAAAACTTAAATAAGGGACCAGGAAAAAGAATAACTATAAGAAAGAAAATATCAACAAACAACTATGAACCAGAGACACTCTATGGGGAGTGGGGAGCGGGGAAAGGAGGGCTTGGGGTCAAAATAAGGGGGTTGTAATTGTAAGGGGAATATAAAAATAAAATTTAAATAATAAAAAAAAAAAAAAGAAAGAAAAACACATACAACTCAGAAAAAAAGGACCAAGCACTTAAAGAGAAAGCCACATGATAGCATTCTGGCTAAATTGACAACAAATATTAAGACCATAATGAGATACTACATCTACTTTCAGAATGGACAAAATTGAACAGTCTGAGAATACCAAGAATGGATACTACGTAAGACAATGATAATTCTCGGGTATTTCCATGACTTTGGAAATGGAAAACAGCCTGAAATTCTCTATTGAAATTGAAACAGATGTATACTGGATGTCACTACAATTCCACTCCTTGAGTATACGGAAGAGAAATGTATGCTTATATGCAGTACAAGTCAGACAAGTATTCACAGCAGTATTTATTAATCTAATAGAATATAATTGTTACAACTAGAGAGCATATATTAATTAAAGTATATTCATAAAAAAGACCATGGGTTAACAACTACGGTTTGCAGACCAAATGTGACCTGTGGCATAGTCCATGAGCTAAGGATGGTTTTTATATTTTTAAACATAGTTTAAAAAAAAGGCAGCAGAGACCATATGTAAACTACCAAGCTTAAAATACTTACCATCTGGTCATTTATAAAAAAATTTGCCAGTCCCTAACATAAAATACCACATAAAAAGTGATTATTTATTTACTATAGAAATTCTCAAAAACTTGGATGAATTTCATAAATGGTGAGAAATTAGTCAAAACTGAGACTACAGTACTTAGAAATGCATACTGAGCCAAGTTAAATATCCTGGACATGATAAGATTATAAAAAGTCAGGATAGTAGTTATTTCTAGGCAACAGGGAAAGGTTTGCAATTGGAAAGGGGCACATAGGGGCTAGAGTTTTTCCAATATTCTACATCTGTCTGGACAGTGATTATGTAACTATTTGCTTTATAACACAATAAGCTCTTAATTTATGCTTTATACACATATTTAGCGCAACATTTTACAATGTAAAAGACTACTAGGACCCACCTTTTCATAATCCTCAGCAGTAAAGTCTCTGTCTTTCTGAAGTATTTCATGAAGTCTTGCTTTTACGCGTTGCTGACAACTGCTTAAAGAGTCACTATCACTGTCCAAAAGGCCGTTCATATTTGCACTCTTAACCATCTGAACAAGAATGGGAGTAAGCTCTCCTTCTAGAGCTAACAGCCCCTAAATATATTAAATAAAACCAACATAGATTTAAAATTAGTATGTAAAATAAAAAATACCATAATAATAATTTTGTTATATGCTGAATTTCATAAAGTATAAGCTAATTACTTATAATAAACTTTATAATAATACAGCTTACCATTGTCATTTCAGGACTTTATTTGGAAGTTTAAAATTTGTAATTTTTTAAACTGCCTTAGTAAAAATCTTTCAAATGCACTAATAGATAGAAATTCTAGAAATTCTAAGAAACATTTAACTATACCTTTGCAAAAGCAGCTGCAGTCATCTGGACTCGTCCCTCATCAGAGGCATATATTTTGAGGTCATGACGGTAGGTACTATGTAATCTAAGTAAACCACAACCAGGAAATCCTGCATAATCTCCTGAAAATAAATCCTCAAATCACTTAAGCTATATTTTTATCTCACTGTATTTCTATAAATATTTAAAGAAAGAAACAAAGATATGAAAATATGCAGCATGAATTTAACCGAATAAAAGAAACTTCAAAATTTACCTTGACCTCCAGGATACATACACCTGAAAGCTCTTCCAAGTTCTTCAGCTTGAACCCTACCAGCAGGGGTTAGTTCTCCTCCCCATTTTAGAACCAAAAGTAAGGAAGGTTCTTCTCTTCTGCTGTCTAAGATACATATAGATAAACAAACATCAAATTTGTTTCTTTTAAACAAACATGTTTCAAGATTAAATACTTCTCTTCTGAAGTACAATGTGACCCATATGAAAATTTGTTTCTGCAAGCTGTTGCTTCTGTCAGGAATCTCTTGTTTTACCTGTTAAAACTTTTTAACTCATCAAAAAATTCAAAATCTCTTTAATACTTTAGGAGAAGGCTCTCTCTCACTTTTCTGAAAGGAATTATTGCTTCTCCCTCTCTGCTCTCACTTTTCTAAAAGGATGGATTGCTTCTCCTTCCCTGCTCTCACAGTGTCTTGCTGAGTGTATTTCAATTATTTGTGTAACATGTGCCAGGTTAAGAACTCCAGGATGCTGACAGATCCAGATCTTATATTGATGAAGAGCCTCTAGCAGTGCTGTCACATAAAAGGTAATGTTGAAGTAAAGAAGACAGATACATTTTCATGATAAGGAATCAGTGATTTCATAATTGTTAGGAATAAATGAGATCACAGAGTCTAATATTTATTATAATTTAAATTAATGGATGAGATTGTGTAGTATCAGTCAAAAGCAAATCTTTAAATTCAGAGTTTTGAAATCTGTCTCAAACCAAAGTATTTTCTCAGACAAAGGGAAGGTAAGTAAGTGAACGGATTTCTATACTTAATTTTGACTTGCCCTTTTATCACATTCTAAGATCTGTGTTGGATTTCAGAAACAAAGGTAATTTAAAAATAAGCAATATAAGCACTAATGAACTTAATGATAAGTCATTAAAAGTGATAGAAAAATCATCCTTTCCCCCTGGGGCTAGTCAGTAGTTGTATATACTTTACCATAAAGGCAATATTAATTTAGGGACAATTGATTGTTCTATTATAGTTATTTATAGAATATTTTGATCATAAACATTAAGATACAAGAAATTAATCTGTATTGTTACCAGTCACAGAGTGGCATGAGAACATGGCAGACTTTAAAGTCTACAAAGACCAATAATAATCAAACTTGCACTTGCACGGAAGCCAATCATTATTTCTATTTTTACTAAATAATACCACTGTAAATATCCCTACAAATCATTCTTTCTCTGGATTTCTGATATCTTCCTTGCTACAGACTCTTATAAACAGAATTAAGGTCAAAGCATATGAACATTTTTTGAAGTTTCTGATATATATTACCAAATTATATTTTTAAAGAGTTGTATCAGTTTATACTCCTATCAGTAGACTGAAACTCTATCCCACTGAATGCTCATTAACATTTTTAATTATCTGTTTGAAAAAAAGAGTAAAATAAGAAGACACTTTGCCAGTATGATAGGCAAGAGTAATTATTGCTACTATTGTCATTATTATTTTATTGGGCACCTGCATTTCTCATGAAATGGTTTCTGTCACCTCTGTCCATTTTTCTTCTGAAAGGTAAATGAATTTATGTACTTCTGTGCTGACTACTCTTAGAAAATTAATCTTGTTTAAAAAGCTCATTCTGGGGCCTCCCCGGTGGCGCAGCAGTTGAGCGCTGGGTTGCAAAGCTGCCCGCAGCCTCTGCAGCACAGGTTCGATCCTGGCTGCCGGTGAGGGTCCCACATGGCACGCAGACCTCTCCTGCCGCCCGCTGGCAGCAGTGTACTTCGTCATTCTGCCTGCTCTTCTCCCCGCTCTGATCCTGGTGAATTCTCTCACCCTCCCGCGCTTCTGACTCTACCCAGTGCTTGTATAAATAAATAAATAAATCTTTAAAAAAAATAAAAATAAAATAAAAAGCTCATTCTGGTTTATTGGGTGGAGGAAACTATATATCCCAGAAACACATTGATAACGTCTTCCAAATGGTGTTTTCTTACATTCTGAGTTTTCCATCCACCAAAAAAAGAAAAAGGTCACATTAAGTAGTGTTTAACTATAGACAAGTAAGCTTTCTGAAACAACCCAAGTAAAAGGAAAATGCCTAAGCAATTTTTAATATAATAAAAGTCTATTCCTATATTTCACTTAAAGGATAAAGTTAGATAAAACACTTTATTTTTCCTTTATTCAGCAGGCCAGTCCCTAAAATATTAGACAGAAAAAGATCCAAAGGTAATCAACAATGAGCAATAAGTTTCTATACATAACTGAAACATAAACACCATTAATAATGGCATACCTTCCTCTTCACTGGATGTTTTAGGACATCCATGAGGGAGATAAGTTAATTGAACTTTACGATTTATTCCAGAAAAATGGCCATACCTGAAAAATAAAATGGCAAAAAAATAAAATACCATTCACTACGTATTCCATGTCATCTTCTAAAGAAAACCTAAAACCCATCTTAGGGAAAAACTAGATCTTAAGATTGATGTCTCTCTCCTTCAATTTGTAACTACCTTGCAAATTCTTCAAAATATTCTAGAAGAAAACCTGTGCCATCTAAATATATTACGAAAATAGAAAAAAATTCTTTACAAAAGTTTGATCATTTTGAAGAGACAGTAAGGTATTGAACGGTATTGAAACACATGTCTATGTTTTCGCAAAATATAAAGGAAATAAGATTGTAAATATTCAAATATGCAAAGCTTAGAATAAGAACACTTGTGGTAACAATTTCACTTCATTAAAAGAATTCAATACTGCTTTTTATTTAAACAGAACTGAATCTGTGGTCAAGTTAGCAATGTGGACTTTATTCTAAATAGGAAGTGCTGGGCAGAGAATCTAATTTTGAACTTCTCATTAAAAGTAAAAGTAAAAGTAAGACAGCACTCTTTAATACAACAATCTATTTATTTTCTCACTGCAGCTCCAGATCAAACCATGAAGGAAATTAACACAGAAAGTCACACATAAAAGAAGAGCACTATTAAGTCAAGGGGTTTAAAAAGACACTCACATCTCTAACACGGTTTTGAGCTGTTCAAGTTTTGACTTGTTTTCTTCAATTTCGGAATCATTATTTTGTCCCAGTTCCATCAGCAGTTGTCGTGCAATATCTAGCACCTCCTATAAAATAAATTAATAAAGAATTGAATCTTTATGCTACTCGCCATTAGCAATTTAAAACTCAACAAGAAATCAATTGCACTTGCCTGTAATTGTTTTGGCTTCTTGAGTTTCAATTTTCCAGATTTATATCCATCACACTTTTCAAAAAGATCGAAAAAATCTTATAAAAAAAGACAGAACAAAAATAACTGTAAGTTATTTGCAGTAATTAATATTATTATCCTATGCTTACACGAATCAACTATAATGATAAAAATGGAAATAGAACAAATAATACAAAATAGAACTTGGAGATGTATAAATTTAAAATATTATATTCACTATACCATATTGCTCTTCTCCTTACATTAAAACAATTAGGAAATTTTCCAAACCATGTCAAATGAAGTTACTAGATGATTTTTTACAAGTATTCTCATGATGGAAACGGAACATACAATTTATAATACAAAATGAAATATGTCCTGAAATCACTACACACACATTAAGAAATTATTTGTTCAACACTTATTTAATAGCGTACGTTTTCAAATTTTATCATCTCCAAATCCAACACTAAAAAGAACACAAAACCTTTCATTCTATTAAATTTCTTCTAGAAGACTGAGAAGTAAATAACTCTCAGAAAGTAATATAAGACAATAATACACCAAGATTAAATAGAAAAACTTTATAGCAATAAGTGAAAGTGAGATCAGACTGATGATCAAGTATCAATATTACCATAATTATTTTCAGATACTGATATATACAATCATTTAAGTGGGTTTTGTTTGCAACCAGTGGTGTAAATATTAATGACCAAGAAACGGTATATAGTTTTTTTTTTTAAGATTTATTTCTTTATATAAGAACTAGAGTACAGGTCAGAGGAGCACGGGAGGGTGAGAGAATTCATCAGAGACAGAGTGGGGAGCAGAACAGGCAGATGGACCAAAGACTGCTGAGGGTAGCAACGGGCGAGGCAGGAGAGGTCTGCTGCACCATGCAAGTTTCTCCCTGGCCAGCAGGGAATTGAACCTGCACTGCAGAGGCTGTGGACAACTTCACAGTGTGGCGCCCAACCGGCTGCACCACCGGGGAGGCCCAAAGATTTATTTATTCATGTATACCACAAGCGGGGTACAGGCCAGATGTGTGGGAGAGTGAGAGGATTCACCAGAGACAGAGCAGGGAACAGAACAGGCAGATCTACTGAAATAAACTGCTGAGGAGAGCAGCGGTGGAGACAGGAGAGGTCTGCCACGCCTTGGGATTCTCACCAGCCTTCCAGGATCAAACCTGTGCTGCAGAGGCTGGGGACAGCTTGACAGTGCTGCATTCAACCTCCTGCGCCACCAGGGGAGGCCCCGATGTATAGTTTTTCTGTGTGATGTAGTATTCAAAATAGCTTATCATTTATCAGAAATATTAAATTATCTCCTGGTTATAAAATTATTCCTCCTAAAACATACTTTTGATGCCTCACTTCCATTTTCATTTTCTGTTTTGGTGTTCGATCTCCATGACGTATGACAGCAATGACACATCTAAGTTCCATCCTAAAATTAAAAAAAAAAAAAAAAAAAAGATTCTCAATTTCTAACAAAAATTTTTGTTTTATAATTCATACTAATAACTATTAGAGACAACTTCCATTTCAACATCTTTCCTATGAAGAACAGTATTAACAACAACCAGTCTTAAATTTACAAATCAAATCCTAAAAGAAATTCATTTAGAAGCTAGAGGAAGAGTGATATTAAGTTGTGTAATATCTGCTACCTCTATAGATTTCTAACTATGCTAACTCTGGGATAAAAGTAAAATGGACAGCAATCCAGAACTTTATTAACTATCTCCTATACAGCATAAGCCACTACAGACTGAGATTTCATTAAATCAAAATAAAATAAAGCTTTTCTTAATAGCAATAGTACTTATTCTGCCCATTACGAAAAAACTAGTATTACAAACTCAACTTACTGGAAGATGCAACTATCTTAGGAAGAATGCTTAGTTTAAGAGAAATAATTTAGTTTGTCAAACTGAGGCATAAAACAAAATTTGCCTAAGTAACAGGTAAGTAATAGGAAATAACTTTCTCTAGCAGATTATTATAAAGATGCTTTGATCTAATTAATTTACTTCAAAATATAACTATATAATTTTTTTAAATGCTAAGAGCACCAGAACTGTATGATCATTCACTATATGAACCTATAAGTAACATGCCTATTGGCCCTTCCTTCTTTTTTATAGTTTAATATAATTTAACAAGCATTTTTCAGGACATTCTTCATAACAATACAAAGATTTATCCAAAGAAAATGAAAACACAAACTTGAAAAAAATATGCGACTCATATGTTCACTGTAGCATTTTACAATAGCAAAAATATTGAAATAACCTAAGAGTTCATAGGTCAATGAAGGGATTCAAAAAATGTGGCACATATGTACAATTGTATGTTATTCAGACATATAAAAAGAATGAAATTTTACAATTTGTGACAACATGGATAGAACTTATGGGCATTAGGCTAAGTGAAATAAATCAGAGAATGACAAAAACCATATGAACTTTATATATGGAATTTTAAAACAAAACAAAAAACAAAACTACCAAGTTCATAGACTCAGAGAACATACTGATGGTTGCCAGGAGTGGGAGGTACAAGGTAGACAAAATGGGTAAAAAGTATCAAAAGGTATAATGTCCAATTATAAAATGAAGTCTTGAGGATGCAATATGCAGCATGGTAACTATAGTTAATAATAATATATACTGCGTATTTGAAAGCTGGTAAGAGAGTAGATCTTAAAATCTTCATCACACACACAAAAAAAATTCCTAACTATGTTAACTAGACTTATTAAAATCATTTCACAAAATACAGAAATATTATATCAATGTTATATAACTGAAACAAATACAACATAGATGTCAATTATACCTCAATCAAAAAAAGAAAAAGAAATGTAATCTTTAGTGCAATGAACAGAATGACAAGGAAAACTCAAAGTTTCTAACTGAAGATACTCAAACTTACATAGTTCCAGATGTAGTTGGTACAATTGGGATATCTTCAGCTTCTAAGGGTATTGACCAGGGGATATGAAATTGTGGAGCAAGCTCTCGCATTACAATATTGCTGAGACAAAAAGAAATGAAAAATAAAAAATCAGTTCATCTTAAGACAAAACTAGGCATTTAATGACAAATGATAAAAACACAGAAGTTAAAGTCAAACTATTTAATGATCATGTGACTATATTACTTAAAATTGGACTCAAAGAATCAATTATGCTTAAGAAAAATTATTTCAACAGTTCTAAATTACTATATTAAAATACACTAATGGGATTTCGTGATTTTGGAATTATTTACTTATTTGTTTTAAAAAACAAAAGCCAGGCCTCCCCAGTGGCACAGCGGGTTGGGCGCAGCGGGTTGAGTGCAGCGCTGTGAGGCTGTCCGCAACCTCCGTGGTGCTGGTTCGATTCCCAGTTGGCCAGGGAGATTCCCGCATGGCCTGGCAGACCTCTCCTGTCACGCCCACTGCTCCCCTCCGCAGTGTATTTGGGTCCTTCTGCTGTTCTGCTCCCTGCTCTGTCTCTGGTGGATTCTCTCACCCTCCCCTGCCTCTGGCCTGTACCCCAGTGCTTGTATAAATAAATAAATCTTTAAAAAAATTTATTAAAAAAAGCCACAGTAGATGCAAATAAATCAATATAATTTGGCACTTCTTTTTTATAATTGCATCATTTCTATTTACATACATTCTAAAATTCCAGATTGTCTTTACGTTCTTACTATCTGTAAGGTCACTAACCATTTCTTACCAGCTACCTCAATACCTATTTATAAATACATGTTCTTTTTTAACAAACCTCTATCATACATGTGTTACTAAAGAATGAATCATGACAACATGTTTAAGTAATTATATTTTTGTTTTGTTTAAATTTATCTTTTATGCTAAAATTTAGTAAACTGCTACAAATTTCAAGAATAAGTTCACAAATTTTTTGAAATATATTATAAAAGCTGATAATAATATACATTTTAAAGTATTTCTTATGTCTTTGCCATATATTCTTTGAACTGCATTAAAAAAGTTCATCTTCAGAGTCTTATAAATTAAGTTACATGAAAATAGGACAAATAATATAAAATGGTATTTCTATAAATATCTTTTTTGCATTCACTTGATAACCTCATGAGATTAATTTTAAGTAACATACCCTTGAAGAAAGTAGCATTATTCAAAAAAATTTTGAATTTTGAATATATCTATTTTACTCTGATTATTTGTCTCAGAGTTGTTAATTTTGTGCTATTAAGAGAATGAAACACTGGGCCTCCCTGGTGGCGCAAGGGGTTAAGATGCAACCTGTGAAGCTATCTGCAGCCACTGCAGCACGAGTTCGATTCCAGGCCAGGGAGTTACCCACATGGTGCAGCAGACCTGTCCTGACTTGCCCTGCTGCTCCCCTCAGCAGTGTATTTCAGTAGATCTGCCTGTTCTGTTCCCCACTGTCTCTGGTAAATCCTCTCACTGACCCCCCCCCCGACACACCTCTGGCCTGTACTCAAGTTCTTGTATGCATAAATAAATAAATCTTTAAAAAAATAACAATAATAATAATAGCAAAAACCTGAGGAACATGGTAATCTAGTAAATTAGCTATTTTGATCAATAATCAACATTATTTCTAAATCTATAAAGTTAAAATAACTTTAACCCTTTATGTATTGTGGTTATAAATTAGTCTTTGATAACCAAAGTAAAACTCAGGATTTGGCATGGTCTTTGGGGATGTCATTTTATGAACACCAATTTTTACTCTAGAGAGCTCACAAAACCTTAATATAAAAAATGATGTTTGCAAGTATTTTTTCTTTTGGTAACAAAATAAGAGGAAAAAATACAAAGAAAAAAATTCTTACCCAAGTATTTTTGCACAATCATCATAATACTTCATGGAATTTTTCACAAAACTGAAGCCATTGACATCACAGACATAGGACTGTCCATTGGCTCGTAATAAATCAAAGCCACAAACTGTTTGCTATTTAAAATAAGTGATAAACTTTAAAGTCCCATTTGAATTAAGATTCAGTTTCCAGTTTTAATAGAACACATCAAATTTGTATAAAAGTATATCAGTTCACTTCATAGTAAGTAAAAAATGTGAGATATTATCTGTAATATGAGTAATCTGATGATACATAACACATGCTACTTGGTGATTACAGTTCTTTACCACAAAGTAGATTTAGAGCAATAATCTTATAGGATTAAACTGGCAAAAAAAAACACATGATATAAAGTTCTTCAGTTAACATTTTAATTTGAAAAAGTGTTTTTAAAGGTCTTGAAAGTTTTGTGTTATCAGAAAGTACATCACTTTAATCTAAAAAAAGGGGGAAAAACAGTTTTAAAGACATAACCTAGATAAAATGCCCAATTATCTCTATGAATCTTTTATCCTGACAACTATGTACTTGTGAGCATCTGAAATAAATTTATCTTGGAGATGAAAATGATTGAAAGGTATAAATGTCTTTCTCAGGATACAAGACTTTCTGGTCTTCTACATTTCATAATAAAGTCATCAAATTCACATGAATATGTGATTTTGGAACCTTATTAAAAAATTCAAATGATTTGTATGAAGTTAGTAATATACTTGTCTTTAAGCTACATATCGAAGGCAGGTCTTCAAAAAAGGTAGAATTTATTTTTTAGTAGATGCATGTTGTACTGTTTATTCTTGTAACTTTACTATATTGTAGTACAAAAGCCTAAAAGTATTAATTGAGAGAATTATTCAAATATCAAACAAAAAAGTTTTATGAAATGTATTTACATTATTTTCACCATATATTTGGTTAAAGTATCAATTACCAAGCTAGAAGACTATTCAGGACATTTTTTTAATGAACAACAAAAAAATAACATTTATCAATTCTATGAATAAACAATACTCTTTTTCTTTTTTTTACTTTATATACTTTTTACATCATTTTTCATTTTTGCATAATGTATGCATTGTCATCTTGGTTATAGTCCCCATACAATTCCCATCCCCCTTGTTTTGATCCTACTCCCTCTCCCCACCCCAGTGTGTCTCTGGTTTCTAGTTGCTTGAATAAACAATACCTATAACCTGTTGTTTTTAATAAATTAAACAATACTCCTAATTACTGGTAAACTAAACCGTTTTTAGGTACCTTTTCCCCTGGATTTTTAATAACTGAATAAATTGACAAAAGTGCTCTATTTATAATACAGAAAGAATATTAAGAAACAGAGATCTTCATTTACAAGACATTTTTATTATGGTACTATAAGAACCCTTGAAAAATGTATTATCGGTTCATGTACCACTCTTACATGTATAGCTTACTTCCCCAATTATAAGCCCATATAACACCTCTTTTATTTGAAAAATAAATTTGGAGTTTCTTTTACAATGGTCTATATGACATGTATAACATTAAGGGCTTACCTTAAATGCAAGGCACACTTTCCAAGCAATTAATTTCTCTCGTGCATTGAGAATAACAGGGTATCTTACTTCTTTTCCTTCACTATCTCGTTCCACCTTGCCATCGAGTGCTGGAGATTTTCGAGCTTCAGCATGGGCATAATCTGGGCCCACTGTATAAACCTTTCACAAAGGTTAATGTGTATATATATACTTATATATGCATTATATATTTATATATATATGTTTATATAGAATCAGCAGACAACAAACTCAAAGAAAAAATAACACAGGATACTTCAGTCTCCAAACTACTATATAGCCACAGCTTCCTATTTTATATTCCAAAATTTTCAATACATTGGAAAAAATTCTAATTATATGGCAAACTGGTGAAGTGAAGTTCTATTTTCTACAGAAAACAATTATCCTACCCTTTTGAGGGAACATGAGAATATATGTAGTGTTTCCTCAAATTGTTTTAGTTTAACAAAGGAGAAGTACAAATAACTATCAGAGAATTATAGAAAGAAGTAACTCTAAAAGAAAGATAAAAAGGGGCGGGGGGAACAGCATAAATTTAAAGGCTGAAACGAGAGGGAAAGGTACTCTAAACAAAGATAATAAACACAGACAGGGGTCAGAGGCATAAAATAGCATGGCATCTGTAGAAGAGCAAGTTATTTGGTATATTTTCTGTTCATGTGGTATGGTTTCTATTATAAGAAATAAGGTTCATATGGCAGACTGTAAAATGTCTTGTATGCCAGTCAGCCTCATGAATCTGATTATTTCCTGTGGTCAATGATGAGTCACTAGAGATTTTTAAGAGACGTTTATTTCTGGGTCTACACTTTAGAAAGAACATTCTGGTTAGAGAGAGACTTGGCTGAAGATAAAGAAATTAATATCTTATTTGTTACCAATAGAAATCACACATATTTTATATCACATTAGTTTTATATCTATCATATTACAGTTGTCATAGATCTCAAAACATTGATCAATGCTCAGAAATGTGGAACATATTAAACCACTAGCCACTGTATTTTATTATTTAATAGCCTTTTAAAGAAGTAGACACATTGTAAGTTTTTAAATATTTTGATAATTATACCTCAACAAAATTTGCTTATTTTCTAATCCTATACACACTGTTGTAAGTATTTAAGATCATTATTCTTTAAAAAAAAAAAAATACAAAGGCTTCAGACTACCAAAGGGTGCATATACAAAACAGGTATTTCCTATTCAAAAAGAAAGATATCTAGAAGTTAGCGGTAGCTAATTTAAATGTAATACTTTTTCTGCAACCGCTAGTAAACTCTAAGTACACCATTAAAATATACTTTGCTCAATCCTACCTTAACATCAGTACCATCTGTGGGCATAAACTCTTCATATATATATGAGCCCGTTTTTCGTACATTGCTTTCTGGAGAGTAAACGCTACTTCTACTACCAATCTGGAAACAAAAAGAATGTACATTAAAATAAAAACTAAAATACTCCCCTCAATTTATATAATATAATCTCTTTACCATCTATTTCCATCTCAGGTAGAAATTTTTTAATTCACAAATATTTAACAAAATTTACGAAGTAGTTGACACCACATAATTTTTGCTATAATTGTAACTTATACATAAGTTAAACAGTGTAAAAATAGTTATTTATTTAAATTGAATTTTATGTTTCTAAGAGTCAACAATATCCTTGCATGTTTGTTCATTTTCACTGCTATAGAATTTGCAACTGCATGGGCCTCCCCTGGTGGTGCAGCAGTTGAGCGCTGGGCTGCGAAGCTGCCCTCAGCCTCTGCAGCACTGGCACTATCCCCGGCCTCCGGCAAGGGTCCCACATGGCGAGCAGATCTCTCCTGCTGCGCCCACTGCTCCCCTCAGCAATGTACTTTGTCAGTCTGCCTGTTCTGTTTCCCGCTCTGGTGAATTCTCTCACCCTCCCGTGCTTCTGACTATACACAGTGCTTGTATAAATAAACAAACAAACAAACAAACAAATAAAAGAATTTGCAACTGCAAAATTTCCACTATATAAATATACCATATTTCATTCTCCTATGAAGGTATAAATTTAAGTTGCTTTCTAAATTTTAGTTAGAATAATGTTGCTTCAAATATTCTCACATCCTCATAAACGTATGCAAGTTTTCTAAAGTATACACTAGAAAAGTGGAATTGCTGGTTGATAGACTATGCTCATATCCAATTTACATAATGCCAACATCTTTTATAAATTGTCTTAACAATTTAGAGTGTCTCCAGCAATTTATCAGTTCCCACTGCTCTACATCTTTGTCTATATTTGGTATTGTTATTAGTTTTAGTATTCTCCACTCTAATGGATATAAAACAGTATATAGCATTGTGTTCCTACTTTGCAATTTCCATTTCTATGATTGATTATAAATATATGTGGATTTTAAATCCTGATATATTACTAAATGGCTACACTAATTTGTCTACCTGCTAAAAATGTTTGGGTTTGCTTGTTTTCCAACTACCTCAACCTTTCTGATTTCTGCCCATCCAAAAAGTAATTCAACACCATCATCTTTTAGATTTGATCTGCACTTAAGTTTTTATGGATAAAGTTCTGAATATACTTTCATGTATTTAAAAGTTATTGACATTACTTTTTTCTAAGAACTACCCATTTTTGTGCCATTTATCTAAGACTGCTAATTTTACCTGTATTTTTCTTGTTGACAAATATATAAATAGAAATTAAAACAAAAATAAGTGATTCCCTTGAAATTTTGTAGGTGGGAATTTGCGTAAGCAATATTAAATAGCTGAAAAGATTCTAGTTTTTATAGCAAAGTATTTATTGATTTATATTTAAAGTTTACATACTTTTTAATCAGTTTTATTAAACACTTGATCTCTTTTAGTAAAACTTCACAAGGTATGAATAAGAGTATTCACTACGATAATAAAGGCTCACCTTTCGAAAAAGTCTTTGACTTCCACCACCGGCAGAGGTTGGATAATAAATGTAAACATTGTGATCTTCTGCACTGACTGGTTTTTCTACAAATGGCTTTTGGAAAACTTCCCCATTTACTTCTACATGATCTTCTCCTTCAATCAGATTGCATTCTATCAATCAAATATAACAGACAGAAAAATTACATATTGAATATTATCTACATATATTATTGTTATTTACTTAACTAGAGATTACAAAAAAAAGTAAGCCTGGATGATATACTCTTTTGTTTTTAATTAAAAATGTTAATGCAAGCAATATATATTAGCATTTATAATATATGCAATATGGCATTTTGTTCTTCAAAATCACTTGGATCTGCCATTTCACCCCATCATACCACAGAATTCAATGTTAGGTATGAAATTATGCCAACAAGAAAAGATTGAGAAATAATTCCAGGAAGCTATTAACTTCTGAAAAACATGATCATTCATACCCAAAATTCACAAAACATGAAATTACTTAAGTTAGAAAAGTTACTTATACGCAGAGTAAACAATGAAAGTTAATTTTTTACCCTATAGAAACAAGAAAAGTTCTATGTTATAGACAATAAAAATTATGTGTGATTTTTAGTAAAAACTACTTTAAGATACAAGAAAGTCATCAAAATTCCTCCACATACTGTTATCTAAATATTAAATCTTAAAATAGGTAAAACATTTATCTTGCATTTTTACATTAATTTATACAGAGCATATAAATTGTGTTTAAGATAACCATGAAAATGAAGCAAAAGGTGCTTCAAAATATTAATAGTAATATATCAATATTTCTAGACATTAAAAATTTAACTGTAGCACCCTAACATGAAGTTTCCAATAGTTAATTCAACAGTCATAGATGAATCACTGTAATCAATACAAGTTTTTATTAAGTACGTAATAAGTGATTCTCAGAGATATAACAAATGTAAACCAAAGCAAGATATACAACTCCTAAATTATTAGTCTTTTAGCTCATAGTGTGACATTTTAACTGAATATAATGTTTATTTATTTGGATCATTAGGGGAAAAAAATGAACAGAATACTATGAGTTCTTTAAATTCCCACCACTTGAATAGTTTAAATGGTTTTTAAAGTATGTTGAGTGACAGAGGTAAAATCTGTCACTCTGCTGAAAAATCTTACTCTTACCTTTGGGATTATTTGGATCACGGTTCAAAATTGCGTAGCGGGGAAGTAAAATACCTTCAGCTTGAAGAATACTATATACTTCTCTCCTGAGGAAAAAGGGAATCATCTTTATGATATTATTGCTATCCTTCACAATGACTGTATTATTGTGTTGTTCTTAAAGTACATTACTATTCTACTACTCAAAATACATCGATTCAAGTCTTGATTTTTTTAAGTAAATAAATGTGTCATTTCAATGTATAATGAAAAAATGATTCTTAGAAAATACACAGCAATTAGCACAAAATGCACGCATAATAATTTTGTGACATGTTAAAATGTTATTTTTTAAAATTGGGAATTTAAGTATGTAAAAAGTAATGGTTAAATGAAGTAATTATATCGCAAACCAAAATATGACCTAATCATTAAAGCTTTATACTTAATACCTAATGACACATGAACATGTTTAAGTATTATAAATGAAAAGTGATCCTTTTGTAAAATGTGGTTTTATGTTATGTATTGCTTTCTATTAAATAAGTAGGGGCAGGTTTAAACCTTTCTTATGAACTTTTATGTGTGTATATATTTACATTTAAATACATAAATATATAACTATGTCAACCTAGGAAAATTTTAGAACTTAATAATATAACTATACGGAAGAATAGAAAAAAATAAGAATAGAAAAAAATACAGGGTCCTGTTTCTCAAGTATTTTCATATAAATAAACTCATATTATAATACCATTATAAAACAAAATAGAGGGGACCTGCCTGGTGGCACAAGGGGTTAAGTCTCAGCACTATGAAGCTATCTGCAACTACTATAGCAAGAGTTTGCCCCCCAGCCAGGGAGCTAACCCACATGGCACAGCAGAACTCTCCTGTCTCGCCAGCTGCTCCCCTCAGCAGTGTATTTCAGGGAATCCACCTGTTCTGCTCCGTACTCTGTCTCTGGTGAATCCTCTCACCCCACCCCCCAATCTCTGGCCTGCACCCCAGCTCTTATATGCATACATAAATAAATATTAAAGAAAAAAAGATTTAAATAAATAAATAAAACAAAATAGAATTCTGGTGAAAAGAATATAGTCTTCAAAATGAAATTCAATTAAATGAAATAAATACATTCATTATTGTATAATTTTTTCTTAGAAATCCATGCTATTTGGCTTATTAAATGAATGCTTAGATCTAGAATGAACTATTTTGCAAAATGGTTACACTTTTCCTTTTTAAAAAATCCAGTTAAAAATGAGTAAAATCCTAATTTTATTTTCAGTCACATTAAAATTTTTTCATTGGTTTAATAGGGTCAAGAAATTAAACCTAGTTTAAGTCCTCATCCTACTACTTGTGGAATTATTTGTGACTATGAGCAAATTAATTGATCTCCCTAATTTTCAAATTTCTTCATCTGTAAAATTGGATATAATTGTAAGATCTAAGCACTATTTCAAGAATACCATGAAAAATGTAAAAACACTAAAGCCATGTCAGTTTAAAATAGTAAATTAATTTTCCTTGTCTTAATACAGTCAACTTCACCACTCACCTATCTTGTATGAGATACTGCATATTCAAGTCATTGATTACAAATGGATTCCTGAGTTTTGCATAGGCAACTGCTTTGTCCAGTGGAAATCCTAAGAACACATATTATTAACATATTCTGTACAATCTTAAAATAAGGTGAGATTTATAACTTATCAATCTGAATTTATGCCACTTCCCATAAAAGATTAATTCCATTACGACTATAAATGTTTTCAGTATAAGGCCAGGAATACAGAATTTGATTTAACTTATACTGTTAAATAAATCTTACTGTTTCCTAGTTACTTTGATAAGGCACAACAAGCCAGTGGTTACATTACTAAATTTAGAACACTGACAAGTAGTTAATGCCTGATTACCCAAAATCACCTGACAGAATACTTTATATGCCAACAGAAATTTAAATATAAATAAGTATATCACAATCACCTGGTAATTTTTTGTAAAAGTATATATAAGCACTCTTCTTCTCACATAAGATAAACATATAAATTAGCTGATAATTCAAAGAAACTACACATCTTTAATAAAAATTCATATATAATAAACTCAAAAAATATAATAAAATATATGAAGGCCTAACAAATATCTAAAGAATTTTAATGATTATATTTTGTATTGACATGGAATGTTTCCAATTTTAACCATCAATACAGATTATTAAAACAGGCAGGAAATTACAAAAGAACATGAAGCAGAGTTCAAGTCCTGGTTCCATTTCACACCAACTACAAGAAATTGGACAAATTTATTTAACATGCCTCTAATTCCAGACTATAAATGGGTATTACGCCAGTTTTACCTAGTAGGGTTTTTAAAGTATTAAATAAAAGAATGTATATATAAACACTTGCCATAATATCTGGTATAATCTGGTATAATTTATTGAGCATATAATTTATATTTTATATTATTTGTAATTTATATTTATATATTAATATATAATTTATATATTTATGAGCATAAATTATATGCCCAATAAATGTAAACTATTTTTATTCTTTAAATGACAATATTCTAGTGAGTATCTTATCTAAGGAAAAGGTTAAAAATCAGCAAGTATAAATAACTTCAGCATTAAACTATAGTATTTTACAATATACCTGTGAAGACACTATAGTTTGCAGCATTATCAGATTAGAAAGTAGCAGGAGGAAGTATTAAAGCACATTGAGGTAAAAAAAAAAAAAAAAAAAAAAAAAACTACAAGTCAGTTGAAGATTTACTCCTAAATTTATTATCATTTTTAAGATTTAAATACAGGTACTCTATACTAAGAGTCACTTGGCCACAAGCTACAAACACTTCAAGTTTTATAAGGATTCTCAGAATTCATCACTTGTAAAGATATCTCAAAGTCTATGCTTTGAAGCCTAACAGAATTCAGCAAATAGGAAACTTCCACATAGTCAGTTGCCTGACTTTTTTTCCTGTAGTTGTGAGAGGAGCTTTTTTCATACCAAGAGACAGCTTATGAAACATGACTTTAAACAGTACCTAGTTTTCCAAGCAAATTGCTTTTGTAGGAAGAATATGTGATAGTAAGCGAAGAATACCTTACCCTCTGGGATAAGCAAATTTTAAGATTCTCTAAAATGAGGGAATGCCATTTGTAAAGAGGACCAGGACCTTGGATTATCTAAGAAATACTGAAATTCCGTATAGGCTATGGGAATACAAAAAGTCTCAATCATGTCCCATCTCTTTTGTGCTAAAGGAGATTCATTTTGATCACTTAATTAAGTTGAGAATTTAATACTATATATTCTGGTAATGAGAAATGAGCTAATATGAATATCTTTATAAATGAAAGCACGTATTTTATATAGTTCTTAGGGGGAAATTCACTTACTTCATGGGTTGTTTTTGGATTTCAGATATATACCATAATTTTGATTAGTAGACTTTACTATGAGGTAATACATAAGCTTACTTAATTTTTCAGTTTGATTTATAAAAGATAGCAAGTAAGATCTAAAATTCAAATATTATATTCTTAAGAAATAAAGTATGAATGTGTATATGAGGAACGACAGATGGTTTTCTTTGTGGCAAATGCATTAAGACTTAAAATATTTAATAATTCAAAAATTTACCCCAAGAAACTTAGAAATGCAAAAACAGTTATACATTCAAAGCACTTTATCACAACCTTATTTTTAATAGTAAAAATGAAAAGCCATTTAATTGTTTGGACACTGGCTAAATATGTTATAGAACAGTCATATATAATGGTATACAATGACACCATGAAGCACTATATGAATGGAAAAAAAAACCTCTTGATATAATTAGTAAAAAAATTACACACAAAATTACATGTATGGCATAACACTAATCTTTTGAAAAAACACACAGAAGACCAGAAAGCAACAAATCAAAAGGTTACTATCGGCCTTCTGAGAGAGTTGGCAAATTTAATTTTCTGTTTCTGTCTCATTTAATATTCCACAGTTACTATGTATTCATTTTATAATCAGAGAGGATAAATGAGGTTTCCCTCCCCATTCTCTATTACCTTTAGAATGGAAAGAAATAAGACAATCACATAAAGGCCAGTTTTCCACTGGTTCATTCAAAATAACTTCCTCTTCAAATACTACGACTGTGATATATTTAAATAAGGAGATCCGTTCAAGAATTTCTTTCATTGGTTTAGATTTGGATTTCTTTGCCATGGAACATATTCCAACCACAATCTGCCTTTCTGGTGGCTGAAACAGAGAGGAAACAAAAATTAGGCTAATCTTAGTAAGAATTTCAAAGTATACCTAATCATGAATTTTTTTCAGAAGTAGATGAGGCATGTGGTGAACCAATAAAAGTCACATATTGGCCAAAAAGGCATTTTTCAAAATTATATTGTTATTAAAATAAATAAGTTTTCTACAAAGTTCTGCAAAGAAGTTTTAAAGCATAAACACTTTCAGAACATGTTCCAAGTTCCAACTTAAACAAATACTCCTTTATCTAGTATTTATTGATCTTCCTCACACCAAAAAAGGGGCAAAGATGAGCCCTAATCCATTTAATTCAAGTAAGAAGGCCTATTAGGGTGAGATTATGAATTCTCTTGTCTAAAATCAGTGTTTTTCTGATTACAAAGCTATATAATATTAAACTACTTGGTAAATTGAGCTACTTTTGTAAGTTGAGTAAATATTAGTTGGTCACCAATGACAACGTGGAAAGAAATTTTGGAGAATGCTAACAAAGCTCCCCCACATTCCAATTGTCACACTCAATATTCCTATTTATTGGTGCTGCTCTTCCCTGGCACCCTCACTACAGTCCCAAGGCCATGTTTTGGTCTGAAACTGAAAAAGTAGGACATAGACACAATGCTTATCAGTAGCTAACAGGCTTACAAAACATTAAAGATTCATTTTAAGGTCTTTGCATTCAAGTGCTTAAAGTTTTATCAAACATATAAAGTTGTGTTCAGTTTTCCTTTCTTCTCTTCCTTCTATATTTTATATATTTCATATGACATAATCTGTGCCCAAAACTGCTTTACTACTCTTATTATCTATAAATTCAAATGGGTAACATTCAAATTCTTATTCTTCTTCATGTCTAGAAATATATTCCTTCATTGTCTCCTCTCATTGAAATTTAGTTCAAATTGGTATTAATATTTCATTATAAATCAAACAGATTATAAATTCTAACCTCCCTGGGGTCTCCTGCTATTTCCTCCTCTGATATACTTCTATGTTCTCTTATTCAATTCTTTCCCTGTCAAAAGCCCATCATGGCTCATTATCATGTTCTACCTTATTTCCCCAGACAACAAAATATTCAAAGTAACATTTCACACTGCTTCAAATATACACTAGAAGTACTTAACAAGAAACTCTTTTGATTTATGGCCCTGATTATGCTTTATCTTTGCCACCCCTCTACCCAAACCTGAGTTCTGCTAGGCACATCATTGAAAGACACTACAGTGGGCATCATTAAACAACTTAGAAGTCTAGTTGTATCTTTCATGCACCATCTATTCAACAAAGTTACTCATAAAACAAAATATGCCTTTTCAGTTTAAAATATGTCCAACAAATTTATATGTGAAAAAAGTCTCCATAATTTAAGATATTAATTCACCTTCACATTATTTAAAAGTCTATCCTGTATTGCTCGTCTTTTAGCAAACAACTTACAGACTCATCTTCCTCCTCCTCATCTTCTTCCGTATGGTGGAAAAAATGTCGATAATTTCCAGGGTTTATTTCTGTATCTTCAGGCCCGACAAAGAATCTGGGAGCTTCACTCATTTTTATTTCATTTGCTATAGATAAAATTTAAATGTGCTATAGTGAAACTGCTTTTAAATAAACAGTATCAGAAAAAAGCATTCTTTCGATACCAGCTGACACGTAGGTCTGTTGCAGCTTGTTTCTGCTTATACAATCACTTGAAATTGTGATGACAGGTAGTTGGCATATGTTCTTTTGTTCCTGGATATTACTGCTTCACTGTTAATGGAGTTTAAAAGATGAAGATAGTGAGACTATTGCTTCAGTAAGTTGACACAGCAATCTTTTTACCTAAAATGCAATGAAAAAATTAATTTTGGAGACTGTACTTCAAAAACATTCAAGAAAGTACATACCAAATGCTTCATCTGATTACTGTTTATATGGGAAATTATTTGATCAAATATTTTTTTTTAAAAAAAGATTTATTTATTCATACATACAAGAACTGGGATACAGGTCAGATGTGCCGGAGGGTGAGAGGATTCACCAGAGACAGAGTGGGAAACAGAACAGGCAGACTGAGTGAAATACACTGCTGAGGGGAGCAGCGGGCGAGACAGGAGAGGTCTGCTGCGCCATGTAGCATCCTCACTGGCAGGCCAGGATCAACACGCGCTGCAGAGGCTGATGACAGCTTCACAGCACTGCGCTTAACCGCATGCATCACCAGGGGAGGCCCCTCAAATAGTCTTAGGAGTTGCGTAATATACTACATTGAACTACAAAGCATAACTCAAGATGCCTATTCCTAATTCTAGTTTAACTGGTGGTTAGTTATGAAATATTAACACTAGTTTACCAAGTCAGCTTTATTTTTAATCTTAAAAATTGTAATTACAGTGTGTAAAATTTAAATAGATTGTAATTAAGAGTGCAGAAATAATTCACTTTATAAATCAATACCTTTTATTCTTATTTCATTTGCAGTGTTTTATATATAAAACATTTGCTGGAAAAAAGTTTCCAATTGCTATAAAATTTGATGGCAATGTATAGGTTGATCTCAACTCTTCTGCTTTATATCAAATGGCAATATCCTCAGGTTTCTTAAAATTTTACTACTCCTATCTCAAACAATCCTAGAATTTCAGTTGTGAAAACAGCAAGTGGTACCTCCCTGACCGCCTAATAGTTAAGTATCAGCATTATCACCTCTAAGGCCTGAATCCAATCCCCCACCAGAGCGCTAACCCACAGCACAGCAGACCTTTCCTGTTTCTCCTGCTGCCCCCCTCAGCAGTGTATTTCAGTAAATCTGCCTGTTCTGCTCCTCACTGTCTCTGGTAAATCCTCTCAACCCCACTCTCTCTGGTGAATCATCTCACCCCCTGCACCTCTGGCCTACACCCTAGAAATTCCACAAAAAAATAAAAATTAAAAATTAAAAAAAAAAAACAGTATGTTGTCTATAGTCAAAAATATCTTTAAATTTGTCACTACATAACTAGCAACTGATGCTAGTATCTCTAGGTCTGTTTCTTTATCTAAAAAAAGAGGTATCATTAACATGCTGATGTTGTGAAGACTAAGTGAGGTAATATAAGTGCTTGAAATATACTAAAGGGCCTCCCCAGTGGCGCAGCGATTGAGCGCCAGGCTGCGAAGCTGCCCTCAGCCTCTGTAGCACCGGTTCGATCCCCCACTGCTGGGCGACTGTCCCACATGGAGCGCAGACCTCTCCTGCAGGCTCCCTGCTCCCCTCAGCAGTGTACTTCATTGGTCTGCCTGTTCTGTTCCCTGCTCTGGTTCTGGTGAATTCTCTCACCCTCCTGCACTTCTGACTGTACCCAGTGCTTGTATTAATTAATTAATTAATTAATTATTTTTTTAAAAAAAGTATTAAAAAATATACTAAACACTCCATAAACCTTAGTTTTTTAAAACAAAGTTTCCTATTAATATGCAAATTTAAAAGAATAAAGCTCGCTCATCGGTTCATTGAAATTAATGTATTTATTCAACAAACACTTCTCACCTATTAGACAAGGCACTGTTTTGGGGGCTGACAACATAAACATGGCTCTTTTCCTTAAGCTTATAGTTTAGGAGACAGTCAAATCTGTTCTAATGTATATAGCACTTCAACAAAACTAAAAGAAATACGTAATTGTACAATAAATATCTCAGTATTCATTTCAAAGTGGCAACAAGAGATGTATATCAATGAATATATACTTATATGTATGCATATGTATATTTATGTGTGTGCATATGGTATTTTTTTAAAAAATACTTTCTTCTGAATCAGGCATTTTCTAACAAAACCAGTCATCCTGTTTAACAGTCAGAGCTAAAAATTAATTTTTAAAACCTTTGTAATTTTAGTGCTCATGGTGAAAAGTCTGGAATGCATAAAATCAAAATTTTTAAAGTCAATAATCTCATGACCTAGTGGCAGACCTACTGGTTGTAGTTACAAGTTGTATAAGTATTGGGTTTGTATTTCCTATTAATCTTCATATTTTTGGTACTTTACACATGCATATGTGTGAATAGAAAACTATTTTTGAAAAAAAGCATGTATCCTGTATATATTTTTAAGAGTATAGATTAGTAACTGATCTGCTCCCTTCTCTTCACTTAGTTGAGTTGTTTCAGTCTTCAAAGTTGCTTGAAGTACATAGATATAGATCTCACATTTGATTATGAATTTAGGTCTGTAACCATGTTTCTCTCACTCATTTGGACAGAAACAAATCAACAAATAAATCTACGTTATGAAGACCTCTTTAACAAAGTGACATTTGGGGAAAAAATTCAAATAAATGAGGAAACTAGCCACGGGGTTAATGATAAAAGCATTCCAGGCAAGAAACAAAGTAGAAAAGACTAAAAGCAGATGCCTGTTTGGCCTATTTCCATGTTCAAGGAAGTGTAAGGAAGGCCATTGTAGCTGGAGCAGAGCAAGTAAGTAGAGAAAGAATGGTAGAAAACCAAATGAAGTGGCTAAGATGCACATAGAAGACTGAGAAGACATAGTAAGGATTTTAAATTATATTTAATGTGATTGGACTACAGGGACAAGACATACAAATTGACAACTCTTTTGAAGAACTTTGTAACAAACACAGGCAAAGTGATTGGGTCTTATAAAAGCATAAAGTAGAAGATCTTTTTCCCTGTTTATTCTCTTTTAATATATGAGAGATACTTAGACATGTCATAAACATACTAATAGTTAAGAGCAAGGGTTCTGGAGCCAAAAATACTTAGGTCTGACTCTTAACTCCAGTAGTGGTGTGACCTTGAGCAAGTTAGTTAACATCTCAAGGCCTCAATGTCCTCATCCGTAAATTGTACCTATCTCACAGGTCGTTTATTCATTTAAAAAATGCTTATAATCCAGTGTTCAGGCCACACTATATCAATTAAATCAGAATATTTGTGAGTAGGGCCCAAGTACTTTTATGACTTCCCAGGTAATTCCAACATGCAGACAAGTCTGAGAATCAGTGTACTGCTCAAAAAGAAAAAAGAAAGAGAGAGATTAGGGAAGGTACAACAATGGAAGCATAAACAAAACACACAAAACATACGTGTTCACTATCGTTATAAGATTGTACTATATACAGAGTATTATAGGAGACCTGATAGAAAATACATAAAACTGATGAAGCAGAATTTTTGTCTTCCTGGTGCTTAGTACAATTCAAGTAGCCAGTAAATATTCCTAAACAAAACTTTCCTTAACAACATTCAAGATTTCTTCTTTGAATCATTCAGCTTGATCTTTGGTCACCCAGTAAGTTTATTATTTAACTGCTTCAGTTACATGTATCTCTCCAAAATATGATAAGCCTCAAGAGAAAGAGCCTTTATTAAACACCACACCTGGTAGACACTTGATTTGTTAATTCGGAGTCTCTCAACACCATAATGAACTGTAAATATGCCCAAAATTGATTATTTCAATCTTTAAGCCCTGCCAATTGCCCTCAGAAACACTCTAGTCAGTACAAATACTCTAAATTCCTATGCATTTTGTAACATGAAAAATGTTGTTAGGAAGCACATAGTTACAACTCTGTGATGTAACAATAATCTTGACAGAAATCCTCAGATTTGGGATATTTTTCTCATTTTATAAGTATTGAAGTACATAAATGTAGGTCCATCATTTTACTATAGAACAGGACTTGAAGGAGAAATTCTCAGCAATTTGAACATGATCACACAGTCAGATGAGTTTTAAATGGAACCCAAGCCCAGATCTATTTAAACCAAAGGCCATCGTGTTCTCCAAAGAGCAAACTCAGGCCTCTACCTATCAGAGCATTACAGGTATTTAATAAATTCTTGGAAAACTAAAAGTATGGAATGAAACCGATTTTTATTTCTCCTCCCCAAATGTGGTACATGAGAAATCCTATGGACATTAGAGAAGATCCAGGACATTCTTCATAGTATGCTATTTCACTTGAAACCCTGAAAACTACACTAAAAATAGTTTTAAGCATCTAGTAGTGCTACATTATTTAGCATTTTGATCAAAGTAAATCCTGGATCTTGAATTCCAACTACTGTTTAGTTTTAAAGATATTACATTATTTAAAAATCAGAGTTGAATCTTTCTTTGTTTTGAAGATTCCTTCTATAGCAATAGTAATGGACTGCTAGATCAGATTTATCTGGGCACTACCCTTTATTAGACTTGCCACAAATTTTCTGAAGCAACATTTCTTAAGTGGAGAATCTAGATTTTTAACAAATGGGTATGTGTAGTCAGGTTTAGGAATTGCTTTAAATCTATGCAAAAGACAAATGCTACTTAATCCTGGATTTTTAAAGTTGAAATTAGTACTGTGCTACTAACGTGTCCACACTCAAAAGAGTGGTTCTCAAACTTTAGCATACATGGGATTCACCTAGAGGGCTTATTAAAATAATAAACAAAAAAGTCTGAGGCTAAGAATCAATACACTGACTTTCTACTGATGCTGCTAGTCTGGGAATCACACTTTAAGAACCATATTGACTTAGACAAAACTGGGCTAAAAAGTGTTCTGATAGTTGCCAGTTATGTCCCTAAACAAGTTATTGAAATTCTCTGGCCACCATCTGTAAAATGGGATTATAAATTTCATAGACTGTTTTGAAGATTAAATGACAATGCAGACATCAAAATAATTAGCATATCTGTAAGCACTCAGTAAATGTTGGCTCTTTATATATCTTGTTAGCTATTGTTATAACTAAGAAGGAGATCTATGACCTAAATTTAGGAACACATTTAGTTTGGTACAAAACAAACAAACAATTCAATTTAGAATGTTACCTACTTACCTCCCATCTAATGAAGTTGTTATACAATATAAACTCCTCTTTACCACCATTCCTATTGGAGAACTCTTTTCTAGTCTACTGCTACACTGCTTGAGACTACCTTGAACACTGCCTGAGATAAAGTCATACCTTTACTAGTCTTGACAAAGCTGTCTAAACCTTAAAATAACACCTTGACTCATCCATCAGCCGCAGGCAGTATTCAGAAACCACCAACAACTTGAATTTAGTCTTTCCAAGCTGTCACTGCAGCCCTTTGTATAGGTTCCCTGACGAACCCAGCTATTAACTAGTAAACCGGTGCTCCCCAAATCAGCTGAAATGGGAGCAACAGTTCCTGCTACTCAACTTGTCTACAGACACCTAACCAATTAATTTGAAATCCTCAGAGCATTTTTCAGTGGAAACATTGTTATAAAAGGTGCCTCCATTCACTGAACTATTGCTACAGCTATATTAGGCAACCTAGCAACCTTTCTAACATTTATACAAAGAAAAAAAAAAAAAAAAAGCCAAATTCCAAGGGTCATCATATTGACTTTTTCCTTCTTTGAACCTTCGAACAGTACCTTTTTGCTGAGCTTCCCTTTCCACCACTTAGAATAACATTCTTGAAAGTTTCTATTTCTTCTATAATAATCAACCAGAAAGTCTACCACACCTCTACCCAGTTCCCAGAAATACATTAGCACCTCTTATGGGCCACAGCATTTGGGGGTCTACTTATAAAATGATTTGCTTCCATTAGTGCTAGGCTTTTCCTAAACCTTTTATAAAGAAAAAAAAATCAGATTTTCAGAAAAGTTGAAAGAACAGTTCACTATACACAGCCATTTTTCCAGTACGACACTCAACAAATACTAATATTTCACCACATTTACATACATATACACATAAATTCGTTGTGCCATTGTTAAGTTGTAGACATCAAGACATTTAATCCCCAAATAATTTAGTATGCATCTCCTTCTTACATAACCACAATATCATCTTCACTAAATAAAAATAGTTCCATAATACTCTTTATATATAGTTTTGTGTGGGAACTTCTGAAGAACAAGGAACTCATTTTTATATTTCCAGTCTTTAATGGGTGCATAACACTTATTTGGGTGATCAATAAATGCTCTATCAATTGCTCACATAGTTGCACAACCATCCTACAAGTCATATGAGTTTAAAATTTAAACAGCAAGCTGTGATTGTACAAATCTGAACCTTCTGCACATTAGTTAACTCACTCACTTTAGACAAATCCATGCTATAGTAAGCATAATATTTTGGTTTCCGAACTACTTAAATTTGCAACACAGTACTGCAGCTCCATGAAAACAGAATATATTTGTCTTTCATCAGAGAAGTAAGTAGGCACACCAAATATTTTTTTATTTTTTAAATCATTGAATGCTTTCAACCCTGAAAACACTAGTGAAGAAACTAGAAGCAACGAGGCATAATGGTGAGAAAACAGCGGTTATAATTGTTAAGAATACAGATCTTGGAACATGACAAATTTGTTTCTCTAACACATGTTCAAACGTTTACTAGTTGCAAAAGTTTTCTAGGGCTATTTAAGTAACTTCTCTGGGTCTTCGTTCCTACCTTTGTAAAATGAGAAGAATAATCCGATTTGCCTCATGGAATTGTTGAAAGGAGTGAATTAGATATGAAAACCACTTGGCTCAACAAATAAGAACTCAGTTATTGGCCGTTGTCGTCATCTTACCAGCCTGAAACAAAAACTTTAAATTTCAATAGCAAAAACAAAACCCTGCCTATCCAAGTGTACAGTAAGGATGCTGGGCACTAAAGTCAGCCATGCTTCCTACTTCCACTGCTAAGCCTTTCAACAAGCTAAGGCCAAGTATTACCAACAGGACTCCAAAGGTCGCAAACTCCCAGGAAGTCGTCGAGAGCACAGTGAATGAGATTCTACGGTCATCACCCTCGCCACCTTCTCCCTCAAAAGCGTGCGAGGGCGCAACACTCCAATCGAATGGCCTGCAGCCTCCGTCCTCACTCTGGAAAGCTCCAACGCATGGGGCTTTTTGTTCTTTTGAAGTGGGGGTGGAGGTAGAGAATAGCAGAGCGAGAAAGACTGAAAATGAAAAAATAAAATAGCCATCTCTGCCCACAGCAGTCCCGAAACTCGAGGCTGCCCACTTCAGTGGCGCGAGACCGCGGTCTGAAGTACCAGTTCTATTTCAGCTGAGCTAATATCTCGGGTCTCTCCAGCCCAAGAAATGAAAAAAGAGGCAAGGGAGGAGACGGAGGGAGGGAAATGAAAGCGCGGAAGCACCCTCGGGGCTGCACTGTCACTCCTCCGTCCACGCAGCCTATCGCCCTGGCACATGCCCCAGGTAGGAGCGCGTGCCTGGGCTCTGCAGAGCGCAGCAGAAGACAAAGCCACTGCCCCGCGGAGGTCGCCAATTCGGGCGACCAGGTTCTGTGTATCGGGTTCTCCTTCGGTCTCACAGTCCTCACCTGCCAAGGCTGCGACTGTCACGCGAGCTGCAGGAAGCAGTCAAGCCCATTTAGGTCTCGGTTTGCCTTTTAGTCCTGAGGGAAGGGGTGAGGTGTTAGTCGAGAGACTCCAGCAGCGGCGTGGACTTGAGTCTTCCGTCGTCGGTGCAGCAGAAGGGCCACAGAGAGGTGCTGCAAGGCACTACTACATCGCTCGAATCTCGAGTCACGCCTCTTCCCCTCCTGCTTTGGTCTCACACAGAAAGCGCACCGGGCGGAAGGATTTCCGGCAACAGTCAAACGGTCCGCCGAGATGTTCCCTGACGGAAGCTCCACAAGGGCTCCTGAGCGCTTAGTCTCGAGGAGTTCCGCTTCCGGCAGCACCAGATAAGTCGCGAGAGGAAGCTTAAATCCTGTCGCTTGCCTTTAGGGCCACTTCGGTGAGTGGTCGCTCTAGTGTGCTTTGTCGTTCCTAGAGATTTTTTAAAGTAAGGCGTGACGTGGCAATAATTTCAAAACCATTTGCGGAAGGGTTTGAGGCGGTAGAGATTGCGCAGGCGCTCTGGGAGCGGGAGGGCCTTGCTTGGGCGTTGCGACGCCCCGCGCCAGCTGGGCGGAAAAGAGGCGAGTTCCGTTGTCTGGCCTGGGAAGGTGCCTGCTGTGTGTAACAGTTTTCGTTAATGGTCGTTTTCCTGCTTCTGGTCTGGCTGGAGGTCTAGCTGGTCCTTGCCCTTAGGAATTGGTTAACAAGCCGCCAAAACGCTCTGGGAATGGTTCCCTCGGAGTTACTAGTGGCGTCGGAGACTGAGCAAATTTCGAAAGTTGAGTGCGCCACTCACTTGACATAAAACAGTTCTCCCCCCTGCTTTGTCAAAGTGGGCTTTTAGCATGAAGTATTACCTTATGCCCCAAATTAAAATATGCGGCGGGGAGAAACTCGAGCTCAAGGGAGACTCTTGTCGCCTATTTGTAAAGGAAAACGACCCTCTTGATCTCACTGGGTTTTCGTAAATGAGCGTTTTTGAAGATAGAGAAATGAATTTCTAAGTGGAGTTCCTATATCACATGTGGCTTCACGTTATTCTTAAAACGATTAGGACATACTCGTTAAACGGATCTCTTTGCTGAATTGAAGCCGTTTAAAGTCTGTTGTCATTAGATTTCCCAGCCTTGGCGGTTGCATGAAGTTGTACACTCCCCCCCCCCCCCATCAAAATAAAATCATTGCGAAGCAAAATTACTGATCCCAAGTGAACATTTTATTGAAATATAACAGATTTTAAGTTTTTAAGTTGGAACACAGACTTGTTCTAAACTTTATGCCTTTTAGAGGTTTAATTAAATTGGTAGCTTTGAAGGATTTTAAGAGAGGAAAATTTTTTCTTTACCCTTGAAGTTTCTTTCTGATGGTTATCAGGAGAAAAGTGTAGTGGGGAGAAATACTGAGTGAGGCCAGAGGCATGGGGGTGGGCATGGAGGAGAGCGGTGAAAGAATTCACCGGAGATAATGGAGAATAGAAAAGATGGATTTATGGAAATACACTGCTGCTAAGAGAAGCAGCGGCAGGATCAGAGAAGGCTCATCCGGAATGAGGGTTTGAGGCCCGCACATTCTGTATTCCTAGGCTAACTTGGGGCACCAATTTACACCAGTTATCTGCTAGGATGTCTGGTCTCAGATATTGGCTTTTGACACAGAAACTCGTGTCCTGGCCTCTGCTTCTGCATCCTAGAGCTGGGCTGGTTTTTCTGGTCATGGTGGTCTGTCTCATGGCCTTGTTCCCAAGGCTACCATATCAAGTGCCTCATCAATTCAAGCCTTTCATACCTGCCAACTGGCAGGAGGAGGGGGGGCGCTTAGTTTTCCACCTATTAAATTTTACCCTGACATAAAGCGCATTTAATATCTTGCCTCCTGGGAATCTACATAGGGACTCACAGACATAAGGGGGTGCAAAGAAAACGACGGGTATAGGGGGAAGTTTTATATGTCCTCTTGAGCCAAGGGATAATATAGGGCCCTGGGGAGGTCATTCCAGAAGAGGGTAATTCACAGGATAATAAGAAAAGCAAAGCAGATGTTTGGCAATTAGATATCTGTCCTCCCATACAGCTAGGTCACAAAAATTTATTTCTGATAATAACTCATTATGGAAAAGCCACCCCCTCCCCCATTTAAATTATCTTAGGTGGTTAAGAGAAAGGCATGTTTTATCTTGAAGCTGCAGGTTCTTTTTTTTTTTTTTTTAATATTTATTTATTTATGCACACAAGAGCTGGGGCACAGGCCAGAGGTGTGGGTGGAGGGGGGTGAGAGGATTCACCAGAGACAGAGTAGGGAGTAGAACAGGCAGCTCACTTGAAATACACTGCTGAGGGGAGCAGCTGGCGAGTGAGGAGAGGTCTACTGTGCCATGTGGGTTTCTCCCTGGCCAGGGATCGAACTTGTGCTGCAGAGGCGTGAATTGCTTCACAGTGCGATGGTGCTTAACCCCTTGTGCCATCAGGGAGGCCTGGAACCTGCAGGTTTTTGATTGCCTTCAACTCAGAAAATCCATTTGATACCTTGGTGAGGTCTTTTCTGAATCCCTTCACAGTTAAATCCCAATTTTATTTAAAGTGATACTTAATTGCCTTACTTTATTGCACACAACATAAAGTTATTAAAGGAATTAATAACTATTTACACAGGTGGTTGTTGATTTTATTTGATGTTGTGCAAGAGACAGAGCCAAAAAAAAAAAAAAAAAAAAAGTGTAACCAAACATGACCCTGGCATTTCTTTTGCAAAATTAGAAATTATAATGAGACACCTTCACTACATTTTCTTATCCCTACATATTTTAATACACAATTAATTGTTTTAACAAAAATTCTTGAAAATACAAGTATAGTCAAAGGAAGCCTATTGTTATTTTTTATAACTCAAATGCCTTAATTCTTTAATAATATGTGGAAATAGGAAAATGTTTTATCTTCTGAATATTTTAGCTGATAGCTATTTTCACATACTAACAACAGATAGTTTCTAGGAAGCAAATGGTGAATGTATTTTGAAAAGAAAAAAAACTGGTTCTTTAAGTTATTCCTATATGTAAATACCAATTATTAGCAGGAAACTTTTTAACAATCAACTTAAAAGATTATGCTTTCTTTGTGAGCTGTTTTTTTTGTTTGTTTGTCCTTGTCTTTACTGCCAGAAGGAGAAGCTTGTGTACCCCATTAGACTACAAACTGATTATGAAGCATACAACTCTTGAGTCTTTAGGGTTTTGTTGTCAGCGTTAAAACATTGTAAATAAACATTGCTATAAAATATTCATGTCCATTAATGAAAGGGAATCTTTAAAATCTTTTATCTTTTAGATAAAAATTTTGAGGACAAAAAGAGTTCTGTTAATCTGAATAACTTGATATAGATGATAATAATAGTTTGAGAATAATTTTATATTGCTTTATAATTTGCAAAGGACTTTTTCAAATCCATGACCTGATTGATTCTTACATTGTGAAAAAAGGAGGCAGAAATATTATGTTCTTTTCCCATGTGAATACCTAGGCTTAGTAGACTGTCATACTAGAAAATCTGACTGCAAGAAGCCTTATTTTCTTAGACACACCTACTTCTAGTGCCATATATAAGCAAGGGAAGAATGTTTTCAATAGTTAATCTTGGGAAGGTATATTCCTTTTAAATTCTGTGCTAAACTCTCCTGTCAGGAAATGCAGGTCATTCTTTATTCATTCACAAATAGTTCAATATCCATGGCATCTCAAACACCATGTAAAGCAATGTAAACATTAAAAATTAATAAGTTTCTCACTTTTTTTTATAAATCATTTATTACAAAATGTCTTTATAAATTTTTCTAGATGAGGTCTGAATTAAGTATTCCAAAAGTTGAGGATGACAGTTGAGTTATTAGTGTAGTACTTCAAAAAAAAAAACCCAAAAAACAAAACCATAAGATGTGTGAAGCAACAGAGACCGAAGTTCAAATGTCAGTGCATGCCCTCACTGTTGCCTTGCATAAGTTTTATAGTCACTCTGAACCTTTATTTTCTTATCTATAAAATGGCTATAAAATATATATCTACCACACGTGATGTTATGAGGATAATCACAGTGAAGTACTCTGTGTGTGTGTGTGTGTGTGTCTGTATTTTTAAGCTTTTGCCATTATATGTTTTTAATTTTAGATAAAAAATTGTTAAATCTCTACAGTTTTGGCTTTATCGGTTGTCACCTAAATGGTAGCATATTGTACATATGTATCCTTTTGCGTCTGCCTTCTTTCACTTAGTATGACTTTGAGATTCACCCATATTGTTAGTTATATTCACTTTGTTCCATATTAGTACTGAGTAGTGTCCACTGTGGATCTACCACAATTTATTTTACCTATTTGCCAGTTGATGAACATTTATATTGTTTTAGGCTAGGCTGTTGTAAAGCTTCTAGAAACATTCACATACAGATTTTTGTATGCACATGCACTTTTACTTTTCTATTGGTTGAAAACTGTTTTCCAACATTTTGATGCTATTTTGTATTCTGACCTTCAATACTTTGTATCCTTGATAGCATTTAGTATTATGTTTTGTTTTATTATTGTTGAGTTTTTTTTGGCCATTTTGATTGATATTTGGTGGTATTTGCATTTTAATTTGTATTTTTCATTGTCCAAGGATGTAGAGCATCTTTTTTGTGATTATTTGCCAACAATATCCTCTTTGATTTCAATTCTTTTACCCATTTTTTATTTTTTTTTCTTTTGGATTTGAGGTTTTTCTGATGCAAAAAGAGATTTATTGGCTCACTTGACTTAAGAGTTCAAAAATGCAGGGTTCCTTTCAAGAACAACTGGATCCAAGGATTCAAACAATGTCATTGGGTCATTAATTATTTCTCTTTTCATAGCCCTTCTTTTCCGTGTCTATGCTTAATTTTCAAGTGGGAATTCTGTGTGGTGTCCAAAAGAAGCACTGTTCACTCTTGTCTCATAATGTCCTTATGTAACAGGGTGGTCCCCAGGAAAGGGGGAGGTTCCCTGCCCCACCCAAGGGAGGGTGGAACTAACACTTAGAGATTGCAATAGTGTCTTTCCTAATCCCTGGGCAAAGTCCTGAGGTAGGCCCTGCGTAGAGCTTCCTGAATGCCATGTTTCCTATACCCACCCTTGATCCTTCTCATTGCATGTTTTTGAAACAAATTCAGAGTAACAATTCTTCCTGTATGTGTATCAGCTCTTCCCTCCACTGCTACCTAAGTGCTAAACTGCTTCCTGTCTGACTGTAAGGTGGTCATCTCAGTGAGGTTCAGCTGGATGAATCCAACTTCCCTTCCTGTCCAGGATCTACTTTCTTACTATGGACAGATGGACTCCCTGGGTAAGACAGCAATGCATGAGTAGTCAAACCGCAAAAATCTTAATTTCCATAAAGTCTTTCAGAACTTTATTTTTTTAATCCTTTCTCTCTCATGCTCCCAGACCTCAGAAATACCTCTTCATTTGTTTGAGTCTGCTGGGTTTTGTCAACATTTTGCTTTGTTGAATCATGTGCTGTATAAAGTTCAGTATGTGTCTTTATCATTCCGACTTGCTTTACTACGCATGATTCCCTCAACCTCCTTCCATTTTGCAATCTATGGCAAAATCTTATCTTTCCTTATGGCTAAATAGTATTCCATGGTGGATATACCATATCTTCTTAATCCATTCCTCTGCCAGTGGGCACTTAGGTTGTTACTTTGTCTACTTTTTAAAGTTGGATTTTTGTTTTCTTATTCTTGAGTTTTAAGGATTCTTTATAAATTCTGAACAGCAAATATTTTCCCCCATTTGTGATTTCTCTATTTTTTAATAGTATTTTTAAAAGATCAAAGGTTTATTTTTTTCCTTTGGATGGGTGGTTCTTTTTGTTTGTAATCTAGGAAGTCAATACTGAACCTAAACTCACAAAGACTTTGTATGCTTTTTTCTAGAAGTTCTATACATGTAGGTTGTATATTTAGGTCTATAGACTGGTGAGTTAATTTTTGCAAATGGTACAAGGTATGAGTATTGTTTTTTCATAGGGAAATATGGATAGTTATTTCAGCATCATTTGTTGTAAATATCCTTTCTCCATGAAATTACCTTGACACCTTTTCAAAAATCAGTTTACCATTTCTTTGTGGCTCTATTTCTGGACACTATTCTGTTAAATAGATCAATGATTATCATTTTGCTAATAGCAGATAGTCTTGATTACTATAGCATTAAAGGAAGCCTTGAAATATTGAAATTCTTCAATGTTCTTGTTTTCCAAACTCATTTTTTAATTATAAGTATTTTGCTTTTCATATCAGCTTTGGTATCAGCTTATGACTTTCTATAAAAAAAACTTCTATAAAAAAACTAAAAAAGATTTCTGTTTGCATTGCATTGATTCTATATATAAATTTGTAGAGAATTGATACTTAGTGAACTTACCCAGCTTTTCTGTTATGGTGGAAGTTACTCTTGCTCTAATTTCTTCAATATATACAGAAACCTATATGTGAATTTTAAAATGTTGTTTCAGAAATGAAGAATTTACTTCTGTTATTGAGTATATTATGATTCACCAAATGAATTTGAATCTCAGCCATTGGAAATCATTTTTTCTTAACTGGAAACCGAGAAATTGAATTACAATCTCTAGGTTTCTTTTTAGTGTTGTTTAGTCAAGATCTTTTCTTTTTTTTTCCATGTGTGATTTGGTATATTTAATTTTTCAAAAATCTTTATATTCTTTTTGAAAATTAAATAAATTTTTACTACCCTTTTTTATATTATATTTTTGTGAAAGATGTCAAGCAATACAATGAGATAATCTGGACTTCCTGTTATTAATATTGTTCTGTCACATTAGAAAGCCTTATTTCATTAATTTTTTGGAAATTACTAATACATATCCCTGAGATTGATGTACATAAAGAAGTATGAAAATTAATTTTACAAAGAGAAATGAAATAGGAAAACTTACTCTTTTGCAAAATTATCTCTTGCCTATTTTCTTTATTCAAGAAGTGCTTAGAAAACAGAAATGAGGGATTGACCTGATAGGTGCTTCCTGTTCTACACTTAAAGAATTTAGTATATTAGCATTGTCATGTACCATATCTCTTTAGTCCCAACTAAAGGACTGCCAAAATCTTTTAGTTTGTATCTCCAAGGATACAATTTACAAGTATCAATGTTATCTACCTTCAGCCTTTCCTTAACATCCAACAATTTAACTTAACCTAGTCTGTTTAGTTGTTAAATGCCTTAACTCTAAAATTTCAAACTGTGTCAAGGCTCCCTGGGGCATCATAGTGAATTCATAGAGGTGTTTGGAATGTTTAAAATTTTTAAAGGAAACAGAGCTATACTCAACATCTATCATATCTCACGTAGACTACTAGCTTAAGCTAGTTCACAGTTTCAATGTTAGGTCACATTACAATTCTTTCTTCATATTTCTGCAAAACAGGCTTTATGGATGTTGCTGTGGTAATAAAGCAAATTATACAAAAATACAATGTAGAGAATCAGTGAGGATGGCAGTATCCAATCTGATTCCAAGATTTTAGAGATTGTTCACTGCACAGAAGGTACATCCATGCCGTCAGTGAGTAATTGTGTTATTCAAGAATGAAATAAAAATATTTCTTTGTACTTGTATTTTTAGTGGCTACCAAGTTTCTGGTACTTAAAGACTTAGTAAGGTGCTTGAATATAACTTCATCATTTCATAAATTTATTTATTTTAAATAAGGTAACATTGGCTTATTGTTTGTATTTTGGAAGTAAAGGATTTCTCCTCCCACATACTGCCACCAGAGTGCACCCACCACGAAAGCACCCATAGTCTATTACCGGAACATAATTATTTAATGAGCAGAATTTATCTTTCTTATAAACCTCTTGCTACAGATACCATACTTCCAGCTGACTAGGATGTGATGTTGCTAGGTTTTCTTTTAGATGCTTTAGAACACTAATGGTCCCAAGAAGTCATTAAGGGAAAGTAATGATTTAGATTCATATGTAACTTGTTAAAAATTGGCAAAATGCAGATCATCATGATTTAATTTAAACTGGGTAAGAGCAAGTCCATTGGACTTGGAAGAGCTCGTGTAGCCTAGAGATGAAAATAGTACACAAGGAAAAATAATTTTTTGCTTGTTTGTTGGTTGTTTTACTTTGTGAGACATACAAGTATCTTCTCCAGATGTTACTGTTTACATCTTTTATGTTTAAGTCCAAAAGCTTTATAGTTTACCTTTTACAATTAGATTTTTGTAGGAGAGTTGGTAACTAAGATTCTTTTTTTTTTCTATGCTGATATACAACCTCACTTATTGAAAAAAAATCTCTTCCTTCACAGTATCGATGCCTTTGTTGCAGATTGTTTACACGTGGATGTAATTATAGACTCCTTATTCTGTCTCACTGACCTCTTTGTCTATCCTTCGGACAATACTTAATTGTCTTATTCAACTTAGTTTTAGAGAAAGTCTTGAAAATTGGACCTACTTTTTTGAGATGTTTTAGAAACTGACAAGCCAAATTTTTTTAATTTAATTTATAACCATCCATTATAAAATTAAAAAATCGTATATTTAATTGACAGTGAATTAAACTTAGAACAACCTTAATTGCTTTATAATCTTTGCAGAATTAATTAACCTGTTTTTTTCAGTTGTGATAGGAAATGATTAGCTTTGCAGAACATTTGCTTTTAAAATGGTTTTCCCTTTATGCTAGCGTTAGATTAAGGAATGTTAGAAATATACTGATACCCTCACTAGAGGCTACGAGAAGATCCAAAAGATAATTATGGAATGTGCAAAGTGCTGTACTACTGGGAAAGAGACTTAGTAAGTCATTTCAGTCTTAGTCATAGGCATGGCCTTTTCTGCTTTGTTCTAACATTGTCTTTGCAGTAATCCTCTCCTTTTGCCTCATCCCTAGATCTTCTGATGGTCAATAAACATCCATATTGCCTTTAGAAATTCAAATTTTTAAACATTTTTAATCTGTCAGTTTAAGCAGGAAACTAAGATATAATCTATAGGATTTTAAAGAAAATTTAACAGAGCTCCAATTTATAGACATGTGGATGGAGTCAAAGAAACCAGCATGGCTTCTGGAGACTAGCAATAGCAGGATATAGTTATCACCTCTACGGTTGATGCTACACAGAGAAGAAATGATGGTATAGACTTCGAATAAGAACTAGAGGCAAAGAAGATGTATTTCCTGACAGGGGCTATAGTTTAATGGTTTGCAACTTAAACCAAAGACCAGGAAATAATTATCCTCGCTTTTTTTTTTAACTTTTTAAAATTTTATTTGTGTAGGTACAGGCCAGAGGTGTGGGGGTAAGAGGATTCACCAGAGACAGAGTGGGCAGCAGAACAGGCAAATTTACTGAAATGCCCTGCTAAGGGGAGCAGCTAGCAAGATAGAAGAGATCTGCTGCACCCTGTATGGGTTAGCTACCTGGCTGGGGATCATACTCAGGCCATAGTGGTGATAGTGCTGAGACTTAACCCCTGTGCCACGAGGGAGGTACTACCATGCCTTCCTTCTTCTGCATTCTGACTTGCGGTCTATCACTTCCCATTGGGCAAGTCCAACAGAAAATAACAAATGCATTTTGTAAGAGCCACCTAGGGCACCTTAGCAGAGAAAGGCCAAAATCAGATCTGGATGGGTGAGGGTAGTGGCAAACAGAATAACCAGCACATAATACCCTTTCAACTGAAATAGAAAAGTTTTTTTTTTTTTCTTTTTAATGTTTTCCCATATCACTTAGGCTCTAAAATAGGAAAAAAAAAATTGTTTTTTTTGTCAGTACAGTAATATTTTTCTTCATAGCATATAGATAGTATGCACGAGATAACACTCATTTTTGTTGAAGAAAAAGCAGCTTATATGTAGTTCAAAAGAATGTAATGAAAACTAATGTAGCTAAATATTTTCTGTCGTGAATTTTTTTTTTTGTTTGTGTTTTTTTTAGATTTTTTTTTTTACAAGAGCTGGGGTACGGGCCAGAGATTCAGGGGGGCAGTGAGAGGATTCGCCAGAGACAAAGCGGGGAATAGAACAGGCAGACTGACCAAAACACACTGCTGAGGGGAGCAGCAGGCGAGACAGCAGAGGTCTACTTCGCCAATGGGTTTCTCTCTGGCCGGTCGGGATCAAACTTGTGCCACAGAGGCTGCGGATTGCTTCATAGTGTGGTGCTTAACCCTTGGCGCCACCAGGGAGGCCCTCTCCTAATGATTTGAATAGATTTTTATTTGCATTCTGTAATGACCATGAATATATTTAGAAGTTCTGTCTTTTCTTCATAACCTATCATTTATTTAAATGTCACATAATAGGACCATTTTATATAAAGAACATTTCAGCTAGTGGTAATGAGAGACTTAAGCAAAACTTTTTTTTTAATAAATCTTTTTTTTTTAATATTTATTTATTTATTTATACAAGCACTGGGTGCAGTCAGAAACGCGTGAGGGTGAGAGAATTCACCAGGGCAGGGAGCAGAGCAGGCAGAAGGACCGAAATACACTGCTGAGGGAAGCAGCGGGCTGCAGGAGAGGTCTGCGTGCCATGTGGGACCCTTGCCAGGGGCCGGGGATCGAACTGGCGCTGCAGAGGCTGCGGGCAGCATTGCAGCCCAGCACTCAACCGCTGCATCACCAGGGGAGGCCCTTAAGCAAAACTTTTTAAAGTGTACTTTTCATTTCCTTTTTTCTCAGCATGTGGAAAATTTTCAGAATTTCTTATCACATGGAAAGAGACAAGATAATTTGTCATGATTTTTCTCAAAAATAGCACTTGAATATTTTAGTTCATATACATCATGCTGTTCCTTTTTTTGTACTACAATTAACTCCCTCACAGATAATATTCTGGGAATGTGCAATTCATATGTAAGCAGAAATATGATAGAAGCCTGAACTAAAATAGCATCTGAATTAGCTCATCATTTAACTTCTGTATTTAAATACCTTTTACCTAGGTTCATGATGGTGCGTAGTGGAAAAAATGGTGACCTTCATCTTAAACAAATTGCATATTATAAGCGGACTGGTGAATATCATCCAACTACGTTGCCAAGTGAGAGAAGTGGCATAAGAAGAGCAGCAAAAAAATTTGTCTTGAAAGGTAAAATTGATGTCCCACATCTTGTATAGAGTCTAAATAGATGCCTCTCCTTATGTGTTCTTTGTGGAATCCTGAGAATGTTTGAAGTAATTACTTACTGCTTCACAATTACCAGTTAAATTGGTGATGCTATTTAGTCAAAAGCAAATAAAAATCACACTGAAGTTAACTGGAGATCAGTGAGTATGAAAAGCACACTTATTGGTAGAAAATGGTATTATGAGAAAAACAAAACACTTATATTTATTTCTATGGTTTTCTCCCTCCCCTGCCATTAAATTGTCTCAGAATTACCTTTATTTTTGGCCCCCAAATCTCCCTGAATGGATTAAATATTTAAAAGATGGTGAAATATGTTTTCTGAAAGGTTATAATAATGTTTCCCTCTCTCCTCCTCCTTCAAAGGAGAAGAGAGATTTTGGATATGCTAAATAAGAAGTCTGCCAGCAGATAACTAAATGAATGTTGGCATTATTAAAGGGTGTTTCTTCTATATGTCCAGAATCAGTGTTTCCTCAAAGCAGATTAAGATAATTCTAAAATAATAAATAAATACCTGTTCATTTCTCCCTGTGTACACCCCTTCTAATAACTGCCTTACATATAGGCATGCCTATTACCCCTTAGACTAAAGAGAATATACATTCATTTATTTAAATCATTTCTGCAACCATTGTTTACTGAATTCTTACTGTGTACCAATTACAATTTAAGCATTGGAGATATATTGATGAGTAAGATAAAAGTTTTGCCTTCAGTTTGCTTACCTTCTAATTCGAATAAGGAATGTTCCACTCAGCGTGTGCTTAATCATTGCACTGATAGCTTAATCATGTATTCTGGAGTTTGAATAGCTATATCATCCACACTGGAAAGGTGGTGATTCTTTACCTATTTAGGTGCATGCCAGATGTAGATTCTTCTCAACTGTCCTCTAACTGAAAACTGAGAACTATCTTGACGATTAAGGTTTCAAGCTTTACTGTCCAATCTCCTATTCAAATCTAGAAATTTTAGGAGAGGTGGTTGCTTACAAAAAAAAGCAGTTATTATAAAATACTATTTTGGAAAATTCTGTCCAGTAGCTAATCTGTACATAATTCATTTGCTAATTTGTGCCATTTGTATATAACTAGTTTTCTATTTTGTATACTCCCATAGAAAAATAATTGCATACTTCCATAGTTATTATTGATTTGGTGAATAAGCTAGCCCTACTTGTATTGATAGCTACAAAGAAACTAGCATTCCTTCTATATATTTAGTAATAGCTAAGGACTTTTCAAATTGCGTGGTAGCATCATTAAAAAGAAATGTTTTAGAGTGGAAAAGTTTTAAAAAACAAAACCCTAATGATTGGAAGATTAGGCTAAGATTATTTTAAAACTCTGTAGATCTCAAAAAATTACAATTATATCTTTTTGGTATCACTTATTACAGAAAAAAAGCTGTATTATGTTGGAAAAGACAGAAAACAAAATCGTTTGGTAATTGTTTCAGAAGAAGAAAAAAAGAAAGTCCTAAGAGAATGCCATGAAAACGACACCGGAGCCCATCATGGCATATCCAGAACCCTTACACTAGTGGAATCCAATTACTATTGGACTTCTGTGACCAATGATGTCAAACAGTGGGTATGGCTTATATATATTAGAGTATTTTGAATAATGTATTTATAATAGATATCCAAAATTCATCATTGCTCCAGGCTGGGTATCACCTTTCATTAAGTACTTTTTGTTTGTTAAGTTTGTGTAAAAGCATTTGAAGGGATAGTTTTAACTCTTTTCAGAATTCTTTCTGCAAATCACTAAAGTATAATTTGAACTAGAATGAAGCATTATGAAATACCATGTTTAGATAAAGATTATTTAGAACCAGATTTTTATTATTAAACCCTTTTGCATAGGCAGAATTTAAATAGGATTGAAATTCTTTTGACTAAATCATTACCTCTTTGATGGCAGTCATACAGTTTTTTCTTGAGAGTAGAGTATGTTCATAATATTCATAATATACATATATTTGTAATAGCCCATTGTGTGCTCTCGTTGCTTGTGCCTATTTCATCTTGTAACAAAAAATGCCAAATATGACAGAAACCCAAAACCGACTAAATGCAAAATCCATTTGTGAAGATAAGGAAATTAACCTCAGTTTTGTAACTTTATAACCCTTTGAGACCTTTAACTTAAGTCTTCTAATAGAAACTTCACATAGGAATTCTGGGATTTTTTTCTTTGTTTAAAGATTTATTTATTTATTACAGTTCTATTTATTTATTTATTTATTTATACGAGCACTGGGTATAGTCAGAAGCACGGGAGGGTGAGAGAATTCACCAGAGCCAGAGAAGGGAGCAGAGCAGGCAGAAGGACCGAAGTACACTGCTGAGGGGAGCAGCAGGCGGCAGGAGAGGTCTGCGTGCCATGTGGGACCCTCCTCCGGTGGCCAGGGAGCAGCCTGGGATCGAACCGGCGCTGCAGAGGCTGCGGGCAGCTTCGCAACCCAGCGCTCAACCGCTGCGCCACCGGGAAGGCCCTGAATTCTGGGATTTTTGCTGATAAGTTAGCTGACCTCCTACTCTTTCTAGTGTATACTATATGGCAAATTGTAGGACTTCCTTGGTATTTATATGAGAACTTTTCATAATTATAATAATACATCAGAAAGACTGTTACTTCAGGTATAAAGAATTAAACTGACATTTAAATAAGTATCATGAGTTATCTGCTATGAGCCTATGCAGGTATTCCAAAGACCTTGATAACTTACAAACATTCCATGAAATCTTTATTATAATTTGAGAATGGATATGATTTTTGGAAACAAAGGTTATTTGTTATAAAACTAGTGCATAAATCAAAATATTAAAGTTTTAATCAAAGGTGAAGTTTCTCCTCTTCCCTCCCCTCCATTCACTATAGTAGCATATTTTTTTACAAAGTCTAAGAATTATTTTTTCTGTGCTTTGCCAGTTTGTTTTCTTTGGTTATTTCCAAAAATAGTTGAAAACATCTAGTATCTTTCATTTTCTGGCTTATTTCACTTAGCATAATTACCTCAGGATCTACTCATTTTGTCCCAAAAGGTACTATTTCATTTTTTTTTAATAGCTGAGTAAGTAGTCCATTGAGTAAATATTCCATAGTTTCTTTACCCAGTCATCTGTCATTGGGTACTTAGGTTGGTTCCAGAAATTGGTTATTTTGAATAAAGCTATAGTGAACATAGGCATGCATTAATCTTTTCCTGCTAAACTTTTCATGTTCATTGTGGAATTTTGATTTACATTTCCCTTATAATGAGTAATGTTGAACATTTTTTCAGATGCTTATAGACCATTTGAATAACTTCTTTAGTGAAGTGTCTATTGAGGTCTTTTGCCCATTTCTTTATTGGAGTTTTTGTTTTTTGTTGTTGAGTTGTATGCCTTATGTAATTTGAAAATTTATCCCTTGTTGAACATGCAAATATCTTCTCCCAGTTCATAGGTTGGGTTGCCTTATTGCTTTTGTTGTTGTTTCTTTCAGGGTACGAAAGCTTTTTAGTTTGATAGTCCCATTTGTTTATTTTTGTTTTTGTTTCCCTTGCCACTAGAGTTGTATCTCCAAATATATCTCTGAGGTTGATATATCTGTCAACCTCAGAGTGTATCACCTCTTTATGTATTTTATGGTTTCAGGTCTTATACTCAAATTTTTAATCCTTTCCAAAGTAGCTTTCATGTGTAAGATTGTTTTTAAAATTTTGTTCACGAGTTGGTTTGAAAGTAGTTTCCGAGGGTCTTCCAGAAATATCTTGAACAATGGCACCATCGGTAAGTAGATCAGTTTATCTTACCTCACTCAAATGAAAGCTTTTTGACAGTATGAGATTTGTTTTTGTTCATTTTCTGAAATTTTTAAACATTGTTTGAATAAGGCTATCTATGTTTTAATTATTGTTGGAATGCATGAATGAATTCACTTATTGGAGTGCTAACTTTTAAATGAACAGTGTTTTGCATTTAGGAAGCATTATGTTTCTATACTAATTTTAAATTCTAGCAAATTTGTTCTTAAGATCAATTATTGTTTGTAAACCAGAATTAGGTTCCATGTAAATAACACCCTTTATGATAATCATTGAGTGTTAGTAACAAGTAATAATTTCCTTATTTTGAATAGGAAATTTCATTCAATTTTGAAAATAGTCCCAAAATTTCTTCTTAAGTTATAGATTTCTACTAACCATTCTAAAGTTCTGATTCATAAGACTGCCTTTTATTGTGTGGACTACATTAACATTTTTTTTAATCTTTTCTTATCACATGCCTGTTTTTTAGGTATATGCTTGCCAGCATTGCCAAGTTGCAAAAAGTACAGTTGTTCTAGCACATAAACAGCACCTTCTCAAAGTGGAAAATCCGTGGAGTATAGTTACTGTTGATCTGATGGGCCCATTTCATACAAGCAACAGAAGTCATGTATATGCTATAATTATGACAGATTTGTTTACAAAATGGGTTGTGATTTTGCCTTTATCTGATGTTTCGGCATCAGAAATTTCTAGAGCTATTATCAATATTGTTTTCTTATATGGACTCCCTCAGAAAATAATAATGGACCAAAGAGATGAGTTCATTCATCAGGTAAGACAGAGACACTACTTTAGGTCCAGTAGCGTATTTTATTTTCCTTTTAGTGCCCAACACACTTGTGTACTATAGAGTGCTTAATAAGTTTAGCTAAATTGCTACATAGAGGTTGCATATTGTATAGTACAAAGATAGTTAGACTGGAAATTAAAAGACCAAGATTTTAGTACTTATTTTACCACTAAGTAATTATAAACCTGTTGTCAGGTTTCCGCAAACTAAAATGAAGAAATTGGGCTAAATAATCTTTACTTCTACCTTAACAAGGCTTATCATTTTATATAAAAGGAGAACTGACTAAATGGAGAAGTACATCATGTTCTGAATGAAAATATTAAATATTGAAAGGTATCATCTTCTCCCAAATCAAAAGTATAATTATTAATGAAATTCTAATCAACATTAAAAAGAAGGGAGCTTTTCCCCTAATTCTGGCCTTTTACAGACTGAAGTTAACCTGATAGAATAAGTGGGCAAGAATATATATGAAAAATTTTTAAAAGAATGCATTATCTACTGTACTTAAGGCATACTTAAAAATTTTTGTAATTGACAGAGTACTGATATAAGAAAAAAATCAGTGATAGCCAAACTGTCTTTATTCATGGCAACTTTGATATCTCAATCCAATAGGAATGCCTAAGGTTATATTTATTAAATAGTTAGGTCCGTTGAGAAGGGATTCCCAAGATTGTCTGCAGGTTTTATGATATACTAGGAAGAGGACTTTGCATGAGTAAGATTTATGATAATAGAAAGATATACAGCAAAATCAATAGAGAAGAAGCTTATGGTAAAAAGTCCAGGGGAAACCAGGCACAAATTTCTCAGATGTCCTCTCAATGGAATCAAACAGCATATGTTTAGTTCTCCAGCAACATGTTGTAGCTACACATGTTCCAAGGGGAGCTCAGTAGAGACTCAGTACCTTAGATTTTTTTTTTTTTTTTTTTTTTTTGGTGGGGGGTAGTCACATAGGCATCCCATTTTTGGCATATACCAAAATTCTAGACTCCCCAAAGAAAGAAGTTATTTAACATAAACCACCATGTTAATGCAAACAGTTTGTATGAACTGTTTTGGCAGAGTAGCCATGCTTATTAATTAGGGAATGGTGGAAACCCTGCCAAGTCCATGTTTCTAGACTCTAGCCAAAGTCCAACCTTGTTAGCAGGTCTCTTAAAGGATAGCAGCCTCAAGTCAGCCATATTAGCTCTTTTGCATAGGTCCAAACAACTTAATGAGATCTTAAAAACTTAGTTATTTAAAAAGGATTGTTCATAAATTTAAGGAGAAAATATTTTTATTTCACTCTTAAATAAACACAATTGCTTACTAATGGGAAATGTATGCATATTAATCACTGCTCAGTTTCTAAAACCTTGGAATCAGAGAACTGTCTTCATTTTCTGTTTCACATTGATTATTGTAGCATCCTCTGAAAAACTAGTTCTGTAAAGACATAACATCATCAAAAGTAATGTAACCTTATCTAATGTTAAAACTGTAACCTCCTTATGCTAGTAGTTTTCAGAGTGTCCAGCAGATGTTAAGGGAGCCCCTTGGCACACAGTTTGATAACTTTGGTTAAAATAGGAATGTCAGCACATCACAGATAAGTGGAGTAGGGAAAGATTACTAAATACATTTGGCAGCATTGATAACAATTTTCTAACTGTTTCTGATTTCTCTAATATGGTTTTTGAATTTCCATATACTAAAATTGTTTTCAGTTAAATTACAGAATTTTCAGGTTTTTAAATTGAAACAAAAATAATACAATTATCTTTTTAGTTTTCCTAATTGTCTAGAGATGGAGGTAACATTCTAACTTAGGTGGTATGGATTTCAGTGGAAAACGTCACCAAATTTGGCTATATGAAGATCATGTGATAAATAACCAAAACATAAGGCAAGGAATAAGCCAACAAAAATTAAATAAATCCATGCAGAAAGAGGTTTCTGTCTTTATTATAAAAGACTCAAATTTCAAAAATTAGTCAATGGTAAAAACATAATTCACAAAGGCAATTAAAGTAGTAAACACAGAAAAATGTTCAAACTCATTAGTAATGAATAATGCATGTTAAGATCATTTTTACTTACCTAATCAACAAAAATAGTAGTAATACCAAAGAGACTACAGGTAAACCGATAATAGCCTTACATTACTGGCAGCATTAGACCTTGAAATTACCTCATTTGTAAAGCAGTTGGCCAAAAGTCCATTAAGTGCCATGTATTTATTTTTTGTCTTTTAGCTATCCTATTTCTAAGAATTATTCTAAGGAAAATATCCTGAGTATATATGAACAGCTCTTTTATGATGCCATTTGTATATATTTATAGATATTAGGGAGAGACAGAAAGCAACCTAAATATCCAAAAAAAAAGTCAGAAAAATAGTTCTGGTCACATGGTGAAATATTTTGTAACCTTAAAAATGATGTTTAGAAAGAAAAGGAAATAACAGGTAATGTTTACAACATGTTGAATTAAAAATCTGGGTAAATAATTTTATGTGTTACATATACATATATTTACATATAGAGCTATATAAAATAGTTACAAAAAGCTGAAATACAAAATCATAAAGTTAACCTTCGGGTTTTTATTTTTAAAAGTGCTGAGAATATAGATTTTTAATTTTTTTTCTGCTTATATGTATTATTATGTTGCTTTTATATTTTTAGTGATTTAAATATGAATAATCATCTGTTACTTTTGCGATATACTAATACTCAGCAATAAGTAGTTCTCTTAGCCTTCCAAACAGAACAAGTCCAAGTAACTAGTTCTGGCCCACAGAATTAGGTGGGTGAATGTGTGCCACTTTTAGCCAAAGGCAGTGACAATGTCATGCTCAGTTTTTTAATCTGGTCTTATTCCTTCTCTGGGGAATTGACTCAGTAGTCCAGATATTACAGTGTAATATGGTGGAACTTCTCTTATCTAGGGTTGCTGAGGTGCCTAGTGAAGAAGTGTCTTGGAAAGATATCTCAAACTACATCAACTCTGCATAACTTCCATGTTATGCCATGGAGACTTGATTGTGATTGTAACTGCAACATTATCTTGCTTATTTTAACTGAATCAGCAGTGGTCTACAAAATGGAGTGTGTAAGACAGTTCAGTTTGTGGGCTAATGTTAGACTTTCTGTTTATATTTATTTCTTTTTTATCTAATAAATAAGAAAGAAATGAAACTTTCTAATAATGTGTAGAGGTTGATAATGGCATTCTGAATCAACAAGGTAGATGTTTGTGCATCACACACGGTATATGAAGGTATCCTGAGAGAAAAGTGAAAATCCACAATATATAGAAATCTACAGTGATTCTCTCACTCATTCTTTTGGTTTTAGTAGTAAGTGAATTTACAGATGTCATTTAGTTTTCACCAGACTTCTCCCTGAAGAATAGCTAGGCAGCATAGATTTCTTGCAGTGAAATAAGATAATACTATTAATACAATCATTATCAACCACAAGAGAGTAATAGAGCTGATACTTCTACTTAACTTCTAGTACTAACTCTCTTATAGAGAGATGAAAATAAAATGGGCAAACAATATCAGATAGGAAATTGCCCTCCAAAATTCAAAATTATCAAGAAGTTATTTGAAATATTGATTCATTTCCACTTTTATTAACAAAACCCTCACCCTAAATGCATATAGTGCTTCAAGATATTGCATGATAGTATGAAGCCATCAATCACCAGCAGTTTTGCCAGTCATTTTTAAAGTCACATGATAATCAATTCAGGACTTTGAAAATTTTGCAAAAATTTTACAAAAGCTAACAGTAAATATAAACCTTTTATGGAAGGCTTATTGTGCACTTGGATGAAAATACAGGTGTTTCTGACATATCTCTGTTTAAGGGTACTTCCTAAATTGTTTTTGATAAAATGCACAAAAATCATTTTTGTAAATCTCTGAAGGAAACGGAGTAAACATTTTCAAGGAAAAATTCCTTCTTAATTAAAAATAAAATGTCATCTGGAAAACCAAAATTATAACCATTATTGGAATATCTGGTTTAATAGAGAAAAGACTGTTTGGATAAGAGTATGAAGATAGCATTTCGCACATGGACTTACTGAATTATTCCTTGGCAACCTCTTGAGACAAAAAGTTGAAGTCTTTTCCAAAGGTCACTCATTTTAAGATCTTTGATTATGACCTTGTATCATAACCTTAGGCCTCCCCAAATCATACCTGTTCTTTGAGATTTCCAGAATTTCGTTACTTTTTTTTTTTTTTTTTTTTTGGTGGGTCCCTCGCCAGTGGCCGGGGATCGAACTGGCGCTGCACAACCCAGCGCTCAACCACTGTGCCACCAAGGGAGACCCAAATTTCATTACTTATGAATTAAAAGGCCACCTAAGTCAATAAATATATTAACTAGGAATTGTATACAGCTGAAAGTAACAGAAACTTGTCTTTCTCCAACACATAACTTAGATAAAAGTCCAGGCCCATCAAGATTATAATAGTATTTGTTATTTTAAACAAAATATTCATGTTTTGTGTAGAATGACTGTGGTCCATGAAATAGACAAGTTTCAAGTAAATTACATTTTAAAGTCAGCTTTGTTTTTTATATATTTTTCAGATCAATATTGAACTGTGTGGGTTGTTTGGCACAAAACAAATTGTAATTTCTCATGCTTCTCAAACTGTTAATCCAGCTGAAAGTACACCTAGTACAATCAAAACGTTTCTTTCCAAACACTGTGCTGACCACCCCAACAACTGGGATGATCACCTGTCAGCTCTTTCTTTTGCCTTCAATGTAACTCACTTGGTATGTGCCTTCATATCATTTACACTTTCAAGTTGTGACTATTTCTTGATTATATAAATGTTTTATTATAAATTGCTATCTGTTTTCCTTGAAATAGGAGCCTACTAAAAATACGCCATATTTTCAAATGTTTAATCGAAATCCTTATATGCCTGAGACTTCAGATATTCTTCGTGAAGTGGATGGTGATAATACAAGTATGTTTGCCAAAATTTTAGGTGCAATTAAAGAAGCTGATAAAAAAATGGAAAGTAAGACAACGTCAGCAGGCCAGGTGATTCTATCTAATAGAAATGCTATAATCTAAAAATCTATAAAGTGATTTTTTAAAAAAATTTCAGAATGTAAAAAAAAAAATTCAGAATGTACACATATATACATGCATATGTATAATATATCCATAAACCAAATTTTCTATCATATTCTGCTTCTCTTGATTACATGGAATGCTTATTTAACCATGAAGTTCTGAGAGATAATGGGAAAACCATGTATTTAAAAAATTTGTTTTGAAGTAACATTGCATTATACCATAAGTTTCAGATTTAATGCATTATTAAAAATCAACGTGCATACTACATTAAGTTCATAAAAGTCCAGTTGTGTCCTTCATCACTCCCTTTTACTCATTTTACCTACCCCTCTAACCCCTTTCCTTTCTTCTGATCACTTATTGGTCTTAATAGTTTTAAAGTGTTTTTTTGTTTTATTTAACTGATCCATTTGTTTGGTTTCTCTATATACTACATGACTGAAATTGTGAAAGTCATGTGTTTTAGAATTAGCTAGGGCTGGATCAAATCTCTGGTCTTATGCTCTGTACTTGTTTGACTTGGGAAAATTACTTATCCTGTCTGTCTTCATTATAAAGTTGGGATGATGATAATTAAAATATTGTTGTAAGAGTTAAATGAAACTAGTGGCATGATAAATAGCTTATTTTGTTATAACAGTATTTGCATTTTTCTTTCAGGAAACTATAGCTCTTTCTCCCTTTGTTCATTCTCTTTTTGTTTTTCGTACTTGTAGATGGAGAACAACAATTTTGAGCAACTAAATAAAAGCAAAATCATTGTTAAAAAGAAACCAAAGCAATTAAATCCTTTCCATTTAAAAGTGGGTCATGAAGTTTTAAGACAGAGGAAAAACTGGTGGAAGGATGGTCGTTTCCAGTCAGAATGGGTTGGTCCTTGTGTCATAGACTATATTACAGAAAGTGGATGTGCTGTTCTGAGAGACAACACTGGAACTAGACTTAAAAGACCTATCAAAATGTCTCACCTTAAGCCCTATGTGAGAGAATCCAGTGAACAAGGTAAATATCTGTCAATTCTCTTCTATATTTTATATTCTTTGTATAAGGAAAGAAGTTAAAAATAGAAGAACAACTCTTCACCCTCTTTGGTTAGTTTTCTTTTCCCTTCTCATTTGGTATAGTTTTAGATGTTCGTATCCTCTGGAACTCTTGGGCTTATAAGAGCTGTTTTTTTTCTAGTATACTTTTCACACTCTCCCCCCATTCTTGTGACAGATACTGAACTGGTTTCACAGAATTGTTTTCTCTATTTACTGTCACAGAACTTTTTCACTTTATGCCTCATTTTAACATGAAAAACACCAAAACAAACCTGTCCAGAATGTTTTGTTAGCTATATTAGGAGCCTTAAAAATACGTGATTTACTTTTAATGTTGCTTGATAGCCAGGTCATGATGGATGCAAGGAGGGTGCATTCATGTGATATATGTATACTTGGGTATACTCAGATACCATAATAAGTTTCTGAACAGTGAGCATATCCTGATCTCTAACCCTTTCTTTCCCAGACTAGAGCTAATGACATTTTTGCCACAGCTTTCAGATTAAATCCTACTTTATTGAGACTCTTTTATTTTTGCCCTATTATATCTGCTCCCTAGAGATTCTCTGGGGTAGATAAATGAGAGGGAGTTAATTGGTTAATTTTGCTTTTCTATTTAAAAAAAATGATGAAGCATCAATATTGTTTGAATATGAGTAACAATAATTTGGCATATTTTAAAACAGTATAAACAACTGAATTGTTTAATAGGCTTAAGGAAACAATTATTACAGCAGCAATAATAACAGATAATCTACACTTACCCTATACCTTTTTTAGGATATGAATCCCTTGGGACCTGTTCAGTAGTAGCTCAACTCTGCTTCTGCTCAGAGTCACAACTCTTGTGTTAAAAGCTCTCCGTACCTGTGCCTTTCCTTCTCTTGTGACAGACTCGGTTGCTCTAGTAGTAAACTTGTCTTGAATTGTTCTATTTCCAAAAGCTCATAGCATTTTCATTCTCTTTGTTATAAATGATATCATTCCTTGTGCCTTCTTTGAGTGCTGAGCCACCCTTTATAATTTCTCTCTTCTACATGTTAAGTAGAAGAAAGATTATGCAGATACATTTGTCCTTTCCTCTTTAGCGTGGTTTCCTCTTAGTCTTTGGCATTCAGCACTTGCTCCCCTCTCATGTGTTAATTTTCCTTAATGAACACAAAATTTATGTTTAAAATGTTGCTGTCTTAAGATCTGTTTCAACATTTTAAATTTTCTCTTGCCAAAGACTTTCTTAGAAGGCCAGATATTTTGCTGCTTCTGAATATTTCAGATTGCAGTAGAGTAGATAGTATTAAAACAGAGGCAGTTTAATTTTTGCCTCATACTTGAATTCTTTGCAGATGTTTCTTTCAGTAATTTAAAGGAAATTGCAGTATTATACTAGCATACACATAAGAAACATGGGTTTGATGGGCAGAATTGTTTTTTCTGTCATAACCAAAGGAAGTGCTGATCTAGCCATCCTGGAATCTGGTTCCTGATTACATTTGGTCCTTTATATTACCTGCCAAAATTCAAAATAAATGTGATTTATAAACCTCGAGAACTTATTTTAAATAATCCTTGAACTGAATTTAAAGCAAGAAAAATGTCATTGAATAACCATCACATTTTTTTTTGACATAAATTTGGATGAGCTATAGCCAAAAGATCTTTGAATTTGTCTGTCTGCATTTGTCATTGCTACTCTTGCCTTGAGATTTCATAGCTGTATTAGACTCGCTGTCCAAAGCTGATAAGCTTCTTTGCCAACTTCTTATCCATTCTTATCTGAAACAATATAGAAGGAGCACATTCAGTACCAGGTCCATGATATTTCTCATTGCTATTTTAAGTAGGCCTATTTGTCTATTTCAATGCCAGGCACCTTTTCAAGACTAATTATTTTAACAAGAAATTTTATGATATGCTCTATGTCTATTTGTAATCAAAATGTTCTCCTTTGAAATAAAAACTGATATTGACCCACTTTTCTATCCAACATAGATTTCTAGTAGTTTTTATTTGTTTTGTTTTGGGTGGTTACTCTGATAGATTTGTGTGTGTCTCCCCAAAAACTTTTAGTCTGCTTGCCCTTCACAGTTGAAAACCCTCATTTGTGAAATGGCTTTCATTATTTTGTAAATTTTCTGTTGCTGCCATAGACAAATTACCACAGATTTAATGACCTAAAATATGACTTTTTTTTTTTCCTGTTAATAGTTCTGTAGCTTAAAAGTCCAATGTTGGTGTTACTGGGCTAAAATCAAAGCATTTGTTGGGCTGTGCTCTCTTCTGGAAGCTCTCAAAGAGATCTTTTCCTTGCCTTTTCACCTTCCAAAGCCTGCCCACATTGTTTGGCCTGCGGCCCTCTTCCTTTCTCTTCAAAACCAGCAATCATGGCTAGAGATTTTCGCACATCACAACATTCCAACCTCCTTCCTTCCCCTTGCACATTTCTTCTTCCCCTTCCCTTTCCATGTGGGCCTTGTCCCTGTACCCACTTGGAAAATTCAGGATAATCTCCCTATTTTAAGGTTAATTAGTTAGCAACATTAATTTCATCACTATCCTAATTCTTCCTTGCCTTGTATGGTGGCTTATTCATAGGTTCCAGGGATTAATTAGTCCATACCATCTCTAGTAGTGGATCATTCTACCTAACACAATTACGGTGTTCATGAAACAAAGCAAAGTTCAGGCCCTGTAGCATCAAACCTGTGATCTTGACTGTTATTAATACAGTTTATATGACCTCCCTTGGTTATACAATCTATAAACCACCAGTCATGTAGCTCTCCATTGTTAGTACTGGTTATTAATCTGACAACTTTGTGGTATCAGATTATAGTTATCAGTCATTTTATCATGAGGAAGGATGCACTAGAATGGCAAGACATTCTGAATGTTGTAGAATTTTCAGGCCATATATAGGATTTATCTAGTCATCGCTCTTCAGAATAAGAAAATTAAATATTCTAAAACCTTGTGCTTTTCTTTCTATTTGAAGAAATAAATTAATCTGACCTACTCAGACTTTTTCTAAGGCTTTGATTTTAACTCCCCCCCACCCCCAGGGAAATTTTAAAATTTATTTTTTAATCTTTTTTTTTAACTTCTTAAAACTGCATAAGAAAAAGTATGTCCAAACTGCTGAAGTGTTTTGAAAATACCTTGCTTTTTAAGAAATTAAAGACCTTATTATTCAGCATGGTCAAAACTGAAACAATGTTTTTACCAAACAGATGTCATAAATATAATTAAATCAGTGGAATGAGAAAAGAAGAAATACTTAAGTAATGTCTGTAATGGAATGTGAGTCCTTTAATATGATCTGTTTATGTGTCTCTGTTGAGGGCAAAACTTACTGTGCTCTTTTCTGTGTGCATAAATCATGATTATTTTAGATCATTGCTGTCTAATAGCTATATAATGCAAAATAATGTAATGCAACTTTTAATTTTCTGTAGCCACATTTAAAAAGTACAAAAAATAAGTGAAAATAAGTTTAGTAATATACTTTATATAATCCACTATATATAAAATATTATTTCAACATGTGTGTTAGGCCTCAACAGTTTTTTTGGTATTCTTTTTCAAAGTTAAAGAGCATTTCTTTTGGCATCAGTGTATTTAGACCATTGTGGAATAGAAACATATTTGACCTTTTCTGAATGAATGAGAATTTTGTTTGTTTCCTACACAAATAAAGCTTGATATCTCCAAAACAGTTTACCATTGCATATAATTTGTGTAGAATTTGCTGTGTTAATCCTTGTTTTCTATAGTTTCATCACAGTACTTTAAAGTTTATCACTTATTTAAGAGAAAAAGGATATATATGTGTGTTTTTTCCCACATACATTTATAGCTTACATATAGAAACTCTTCTCTTTTAAATAATGAATGAAGTTGATAAAGTTCAATTTTTCCTAAGCCAAATGTAACTAGGAGATGCTTACACTTAATGTCTGTGCATACATTTCCAGCAAATCAAAGTGGTAACTTCTAAGAATTTTTTCTAAAACAGACCTACTTCTTCAGTATGGAAAAATACCATTTGAGACAGAAAACTTCCTGCATCAAATATCTATGTAAGATCTTTGGAACTACCTTAAATTCTGTGGTATCTGTGGTCATTGATTCTTTGCAGCATTAAACATAGGGAATTCTCCCTAGCTTAATGGGAAAATTTCATCAGCAACACTTTTTTTTTTTTAAGATTTATTTATACAAGAACCGGGGTATAGGCCAGATGTGCAAGAGGGTGAGAGGATTCACCAGAGACAGAGCGAGGAACAGAACAGGCAGACTGATGAAATACACTGCTGAGGGGAGCAGCAGGCGAGACAAGAGAGATCTGCCTCGCCAGGTGGGACGCTTTCTGGCCAGCCAGGATGGAACTGGAGCTGCAGAGGTTAAGGACAGCTTCACAGCGCTGTGCTCAACTGCCTGCGCCACCAGGGGAGGCCCCATCAGCAACACTTTTAACGAACTTTTTAAAGTTCTTTTAATAACTACTCCATAGCCTTCTCCACTGTTAACACAGGCTAATGTGAACTTTGTTGTTGAACCTCTAGCAACACATTTTGAAAGTGTTTCACCACTTTTCTTTTTTCTTGCTGCTTTTTCATATAGCACTTCTCATGGGTTGTATAATTTATTTTTTTATTTTTCAGAATTATTTCTCTTACGTAGCAATTCACTCCATACTAACATTTAAAATTCATTTTCTTACCACCTTCAGTTATCTATATTTCCGTCATAAATATCTGCATTTTCTTAACAGCATTTCCAAACTACTTAACTACTTTTACATTAATAAGAATTGGAGAAGGGGGCGGAGCAACATGGCGGCCAGGAGACGCTGCGAGTAAGATCTCCCTTAAAAAAAGTGAATAGGGAGGAAAAGCGGCAGTCCCAGTGAGGAACTGGGACACGGGAGATAAACGGGTGACGCCAGCGAACTGCCCGAAGAAGAAAGTGGCCATAAAAGAGGACTAGAAGGGAGGGAAAGCGCAGAAACCTGCTTCCCCTCCCCCGCCCACAGAGGCGGCACTCCGACCGGCAGAGAGGAGGAAACAACAAACCAAAACAACCAACAAGAACAAACGACGCAGCAAGCGGGACTGTGAGCGGAAAGGAACTATTGCAGCCACCACACCCCGTGTGAACGGGAGCTGAGGCGAACCCTGCAGGATCCGCCACGGCGGTGCGCGACGGCTCCGGGCGCCATTAGAGAAGAACAAAGACCCCGGGAGCCGCGCACACAGCCCGGGCTGCCGGTATAGCTGCGCGGGAAACGCGGCGCGCCTGGCGCGCTTGAAAAGCAAGTGCAGACCGGGATCGCGGCTGCCCAGGTCCCCGCGCCTGCGACCTAGGCTTGCGGGGGAGACGACCTAGGCTTGCGGGGGGAGACGCACGGAGGTCCTCACTGAGGTGAAGGTCCCTCCCTGAGTGAGCAGGAACCAGGCGCCCAGGCACGGGAGCCGGGTGCAAAAGGCGCCATTCCCGCGCCACTGAACTGGGCTACAGCCCGCGTCCGGACCTGAGGGCTTTTGAACTGAGACCCGCCGGGACGAAAATTCGGGGCGTGGTTTCTCCACGACGGTTGGGGCACAAGGCAGACACAGCCCCCAAAGCTGTTGAGGTGTACCCTACCATTCCCGCTCTGTTCTCTGTCCAACTGGGGGGGGGGAGGCGAAAAAACAGCCCCCCAAGGACAATAGGAGAGATCTCTTGCGCCACCTAGCGACCAGGAAAAAAAAAGTCACTAAAACCCTATAAAACAGGACATTCTTAAGTCTGCTGAAAAGGGCAGAAGGTTTCTGGAGGACCCAGTGGCCAGCCGGGAAGTTATTCCACGCCAGGCCCCTTCCGACCAGCAGTCTGAGCCCACAGAGG